>NC_056747.1:377567002-377867002 GCF_019279795.1 Protopterus annectens | reverse complement strand
TCAAGTTGCCTGATAGGAGAATTTGTTGGAAGGTTTGTAGTGCCAAGAGAAGGGCTCTCAGTTCTTGATAGTGATGTGGTCCCTTTGAGTCTGGGTGGATTGTTGCTTTCCAGAATGCCCGCCCCCCAACCCAGATCTGATGCATCTTGTAGATGTGTTGTGAAAAGGAGGGGTCTGCACAGAGATCCCCTGATTGAGGCTAATGGATGAAATCCAGCATGCCATATCTTCTTTCAGGCATGGGAGAAGAGGGAGTGTAACATCCAGATGATGGGAGTGTTGGTTCCACAAATTTTTCAAGACCCACTGGAACCTTCTGCTATGCAGCCTAGCAAAGGGAAGCTTGGGAATCAAGGATGCCATGTGACCCAGGACCCTCAGTAATTCCCTGAGAGGAATGGGAGGGGAAGGAGAGGTTGGAAGTAGTGGGTGAGGGTTTCCACTATCTGGCTGGTGATGAAGGCTGACATCTTGTCTGTTCTTATTCTGCACCCTTCAAAGACAAGGTTTTGAGTAGGTGTCATTTGGGAGTTTTGTTGATTCTGAGTAAGCCCTAGGTCCTTCAAGATGTTGCGCACCATGTTTAAATGTTGGTAGAGTGAGTGGCACTCCTAGTGCAGGATCAACAGGTAATCTAGGTAAAGGCATACCTGTATGCCCTGCATTCTGCAATGGGTGATAATTGGAGCTAGACAGTTTGTGAATACTCCTGAAACTGTAGAGAGCCCAGATGGCAATGCAGAAAACTGAAAATGTAAGGGACCTACTGAGAAATGGAGGAATTTCCTGTAGTTGGGGTGAATGGGGATGTGAAGATAGGCATCCTTCAGATCCAAGGATACCATGAAAACTTGATTGGGGATAAGAGGTAAGCGATGTTGCAAGGTTAGCATCTTGAAGGTAGGCACCTTGAGGGAAAGATTGAGAGCAGATAAGTCCAGAATTAGACAACAATGACCATCCTTTATTGGGGCCAAAAACATCCTGGAATAAAATCCCTTGGTTGTCCGATTATGAGGGACTTTTTCTATTTTGCCCTGAGATATGAGCTGACCAAGGAAAAAGATGAAAAAGTAAAGCTGATACAAAGGAGGTTGAAGGATATCCTGGAAGGGGGGGAACCGCCCACCAAGTCATAAAATAACCTTATTGGATTAAGGAAAGAACCCAAGTCTCTAAAGTGATTTTCCACCAGGAAGGTAGGGAAAGGGTTAGACAGAGGGACAGGGGGTGGAAGTGGGCAAAGGATTTGAGTCACTGTAGAGAGGCTCTGTCTGGGTCAGGCTGTCTCCGAAAATGAGTAGGGGTTGAGGTGCAGGAGGGGTCTAGGAGTGTTTGCGCCCTAAGGTGTGTCTGATTGGGGAGCAGGAGAGTGAGAAGACTGCCTCCCTACAAAACTAGTCCTATGTGGGTAGTTCCTGTGGTATCTAGGAATGGGTGAGATGAGCAAATGTTTAAAATTCTGCAACGCTCTGCCCTTTTCTTGGAGAGATTTAAGAAGCTCAGCTGAAGCAGTGCCTAAAAGGGCCTTATTATCCAGTGGTGCATCAAGTAATTTGGCTTGTACATCCAAGGGCAGACGCTGGGAGTCTCAGGCAGGAGTACCTTCTCAATACACAGCCAAATGCTGCAGATTTGGATGATGCTTCTACAGCATCATAACTGCACTTGATGGAATGCCTGGTCACCTGAGAGGCAGTAGAGAGCAGGGCAGAAAGCTGGGACTTGGCAGGAGAATCTGGAACATCAGACATTAGTGCAGAGGCCTTAGACAGGGTATCTAGAACAAACCTAGCCATGTGGGTTTGATAATTAATTGCTCTAATAGCTAGAGTGGAAGAAGTATAACTTTTCTTTTACTGTCTGTGCATGAATTTGATAGGTTCATAGGTTGGTACTGGGCTATCTGCCCGAAGGCATATATTAGCCCAGCCACGTTGTGCGGTATTCACCGCCCCTTTAGTAGTTCCCTAGACCCTTGTACTAGCAGCTAGTACCCTTGGCCCCTATCTAGTAGTGCTGTTGGTGTGATCCCCGGTGTGAACTTTCTGTTACCCATCCACTCATCAAGGTTCCTCTTGAAGAGTGATAGTGAGGGGCTCTGTCTTATGTAGATCGGGACCCTGTTCCATAGTAAGGGAAGTCTCTGCGAGAGGAATCTATCCCTCCAGCATGTTCTATTCATTGTTGTGATGAGGTTTATATCCCTAGAGTGTGTAGCTCGAGTAGATTTGGTTTTGCTAAGATGGAGCATGTTCAACAATTCTGGGTTGGACATGGCTCTGTACGTTAGACAGAGATCACCTCTGAGAAAGCGGTATGCAACAGAGAACAGTCTTAGCTTTTTCAAACGTGCAGCATAGGGCAACTGTTTGAGGCCAGTAATCCTCTTGGTTAGTTACCTCTGTGGTCTCTCCAGCTGCTGGAGATGTCTAGCCAGGTACATTCCAATTGGTGCATTGTACTCAATAATGGGTCTGATGAGGGAAGAGTAGAGGGGCACCATTACATCCTTAGATCTTGATGCGAACCCTTTCGTGATCAGATGGGTCACGTAGAAGGATTTTCTAACCACTTTGGCAACATGGTTATCAAAGAAAAGCTGACTATCTACTTGGGTCCCTAGATCCCTTATTTCTTCTTCAGATTTCAGGGGATTACCTCCTATGTTGTAGTTTGCGGGTACTCTGTTTTTTCCAAAGGGGATTACTACGCATTTTTTGCATTTAGCTTGAGACCATGGCTTTGACACCATGCATCAGTCTCATTTAGGCCCTTCTGGAGGATCTCCATGTCGGCCGGAGACTCTATTATAGCACCCAGTTTGCAGTCGTCCGCAAACTTAGTCAGCCACAGCCCTTCCGTGCTTGCCTGTACTTCTCAGAAGTATATGCCAAACAGGAGTGGCCCCAGGACAGAGCCCTGAGGCACACCACTCGTTACTGGTCTGGATTTGGACATAGATCCCGCTACTCTTACTTTATGGGGTCTAAGAGCCAGTTTGCGATCCATCTTGGGACATAAGGGTTTATGCCCAGGCTGGTGAGCTTATCAATAATACCTGAATGGGGAATGGTGTCAAATGCTTTAGCAAGGTCAAGGTAAACTCCTTTCCCTTATCTATAGCCTGAGTAACTGTCTCAAAGAAATCCACCAGGTTCAGGAGGCATGATCTGCCCTTGACGAAGCCGAAAATACAGTTTTGTACCTACCATAAATGTAGATGTTCGAGTGCTAATACAGCTGCAGTCATAACAGATGGGTTTTCCTGCCGTCAGGCGGGTCCTCGGTCGGCCGAATTCCAAAGTCTAGGTCCAGTGTCAGATGTCGTTGCTTCTTCCCTGACGTCAGTGTGACAGGGGTATAAAAGAACCAGCCGATGCCATTTTCTTCAGTTTTTCTTGCCCCAGATGTCAGGTACCCCCAGAAGGAAGGCAATACATAAATTTATGTAAAAATGCAATGCAATATAATCAAAAAACAGTAGTTGCAAGCAAATACACCATAAAAGAATACCCCAATCAGGTTGTATGAGGAGGTGTTAGTCATTAGGCCTGTCCCAAGAGGGGAAAGAGGGAGGGAAACCTGGATTGCAGCTGTATTAGCACTCGAACATCTACATTTATGGCAGGTACAAAACTGTACTATGTTCATCGTGCATACAGCTGCAGTCATAACAGATGGGTAGAATCCCAAAGCTAAAAAAGGGGTGGTAGGCACTAGGTGGAACTAGGAGGAGCCAGGATGCCCTGCAAGACTGCAGTGGCAAAGCCTGCTCTAGATTTGGAGTATAATGGTAGGTGATAGTGCTTGGAGAAAGTATGTACAGAACTCCAAGTGGCTGCTTCCAAAATATCTTTGGTAGGAGCCCCCCTGAGGAAAGCTGCAGAGGTAGCTGTGGCCCTTGTGGAGTGAGATCGGATGCCTGCAGGTACAGTTTTACCATGAAAAGAGTAACAAAAGCGTATGCAGTGGACTATCCATTTTGAGATTGCCTGTTTGGAAATAGGCTTCCCTTGAGCTCCTGTAGCATAGGACACAAAGAGTTGCTCTGATTTTCTGAAAGGCTTTGTTCTGTCCAAATAATAACATAGCTGTCTGTGAATGTCCAAGGAATGTAGTAGTCTCTCCCCTTTGTTTTGAGGATTAGGGTAAAAGGTAGGTAAATGGATAGCCTGATTCAAGGCTACCCTGGATACTACCTTTGGCATAAAGGAAGGATTGGTTCGTAAGGAGACTCTGTCCTGATGGAAAATGATGAAAGGCTGCACAGCCATGAGGGCTTGTAGTTCCGAAACCCTGCGAGCTGAGGTGATAGCCAGAAGGAAGGCTGTTTTCCAGGACAAATATTGCAGTTCTGTTGAAGCAGCTGGCTCAAAATGAGGCAAGGTCAGTTTTTCTAGAATGAAATTGAGGTCCCAAGCAGGTACTGGTTGTTTCCTGGGGGGTTTTATATTCTTAGCCCCTCTGAGGAACTGTCATAAGAGGGGGTGAGAGAATAAAGGAGGATCAGTGTTGTATTCTGCAGGAATGGCTGAGGCATGGATTTTGATGGAGGAGAATGAAAGTCCACTGCTTAGCATCCCAGCTAGGTACTGTAATATTTGAGGTAAATTCAGTATTCCAGGATTCTGACCCTTTTTCTGATTCCAGGCACAAAACCGTTTCCATTTTGCAGAATAGGCTTTTCTAGTAGAAGGCCTTCTGGCCTCCAAAATGACATCCTGCACCTCCTTGGAGAGTAGGGTCTGTTGTGAATTTAAGGAATCTTCCATGCGGCTAGATTGAGTGTTTTCAGCTGACTGTGAAGAGTTTTGAAGTTGTGCTGAGTCAGTAGAAGAGGAATTAGAGGCAGGATCTATGGTGGGGAATGCGTCAGGCTCCTCAGTAGTGGGTACCAGTGTTGTCTTGGCCAGTCTGGAGCAATGAGAATCATCTTTGGTCTGTCTGCTCTGGTTTTTAACAGAACTTTGGGCAGCAGAGGAAGAGGTGGAAAAGCATAAACTGTCATTGTTGTCCAACTGAAAGACAGTGCGTCCACTTTCCAGGCCTGTGGATGAAAAGTCCTTGAGCAGAATTTTGTCAATTGGTGATTTCTGTGGGAGGCAGAGAGATCTATGTCTGGCCTTCCCCATGCTTGAATTATTTTTGTAAAAACTTGAGGATGCAACTTCCATTCGTGTGGATCTGTCATATTTCTGCTTAGGTTGTCTGCCAGTGTGTTTTCCTTGCCTGGCAGGTACTGTGCTTGAAGTTTGATTTGTAGTTCCAGAGCCATGTTCCAAAGAGACATGGCTAGCCTGCATAGGGGGTATGAATGGGTTCCTCCCTGTTTGTTTATGTACCACATTACTGTGGTATTGTCTGTCCTTATCAATAGCTGGCCTGGATGCAGTAGGTCTTTGAAAGCCATAATAGCATTTATTACTGCTAGCATTTCCTTTTGATTGATGTGTAGGTGCTTTTCTTTTTGGGACCATTTGCCCTGAATGCACCGATCTGTCATGTCGCCCCAGGCGTAGTCCGAGGCGTCTGTTGTGATGACTTGATTTGCTTGAGGCTTGCAGAATGGGAGACCTGTGTTTCTTTGGCATGCTTGAGCCCACCACAGAAATTCCTTTTGAAGACATGGAATCAGTGGTATCATTGTTTCCAAACTGTGGCTGTGTTGAGACCATAGGTTTTTTAGGTACCATTGAAGTTTCCTCATATGCAGCTTTGCACATGGGATCAGCAGGATGCAAGATGCCATGAATCTCAGAGCCTGCAGGATTTTCCTTGCAGTCAGCCTGGTGAAAGTTGCCAGTTTTCTGAAGTATTGATTTAGTTGCCCTTGTTTCTCTGGCGTGAGGTAGGCCATCTGGGTATTTGTATTCAAGCTGGCACCCAGGAAAATTATTGTTTGAGAGGGTATTAGCCTTGATTTCTTTTTGTTGACTGTGTATCCCAGAGAGTTCAACAACATTATTACAAATGCCAGATGTTTCAGAAGTATGTACTTGCTGTCCGCTTGGATCAGGCAGTCGTCCAAATATGGGTATATTTGTATCCCTTGAAGTCTGCAGTAGGCAATTACTGATGCCAGGCATTTCGTGAACACTCTGGGCGCAGTAGATAAGCCAAAGGGCAATGCAGAGAATTGATAATGGGTTGAACCTGCAAGAAATCTGAGGTATCTTCTGCAATCTTGTCTGACTGGGACATGCAGGTATGCCTCCTTGAGGTCCAATGTTACCAGCCAAGACTCCTTGCCCAGCATGGGAAGAAGCTGCTGTAATGTGAGCATCTTGAAATTTGGCATGAGTAAAAATGTGTTTAGGATGGATAGGTCCAAAATAGGTCTCCAATCTTTGCCCTTCCTTGGTACCAGGAATAGTCTGGAATAAAAACCTTGACCCTGTTCTTGTGCAGGTACCTCTTGAATAGCTTTCATGTCCATGAGATCTGAAATTTGTTTTTGTGCCTCTGCCCTTTGATTGTGTGGCAGGTTTGGCATGCCTCTCATTTTTGGAAGGGTGTGAAAGTGGAATCTGTAGCCTCTGTTTATAATGTCCAGGATCCATTTGTCTTTTGTGACAATATGCCAATTTTTCGAAAATAATGCCAGTTTTCCGCCTAAAGGTGCTGCCATTTGAGCCTTGCTTGGCATGCAAAGGGGAAAGTCATTGGGTCTGCTTTCTGAATGGCTGTGAACTATCCTCACCAGCTCTTTGTGTACGTGCTTGCCATTGTCTGCCTCTAAACGATCCTTGAGATTGCCCTCTACCCCTCGGGCGCCTGTATCTACCTCTTTGGGGTCTGTCCGTGGCTGGAAAGGACCAATTTTTTGAAGGCCAATTTCTAATGAAAGGTGGAGGTTGTGCCTGTAGGAAATCTTTCACTGTTTGCATTGATTTTGCCTTTTCCTCCATTTTCTTTAATACCTCCTCAGCTTTAACATCAAACAATACATCTTTTTGAAGAGGTGCATCTAGTAATTTAGCTTTGACTTGATCTGGTAAGGTTTGCTCTTTGAGCCAAGCATGTCTACGTATGACTGATCCTGTAACAGCAGCTCTACATGAGGCCTCTAAAGCATCAAAACCACATTGCAAGGTATGTTTACCCACTTGCTCTGCACTATGTAACAATTCCTGCAACTCCTTCAAGTCTGGTTGTTCAGGTTGTGACATTTTGCTTTTCAACTGTGATAACAGAAACTGTTGGTACTTTAACATATGGAACTTTAACATTGGTTAAGGTGGCTGAGGTGTATACCTTTTTCCCCCACCTTTCTAAAGCTCTGGAATCTCTCTCTGAAGGTAATGGATTTTTAGCAGTGGAGGCCTTAATTCCCTTGCGACCCTGTGAAATAGTTTCTGGGTCAGCCGCATGGCTTTTGTATAGGAATTGGTGTGAATCAGGAGCCCGGTAATACCCGTCAGGCTTGACTGGAGCTGGAGGTAAAGAATCTGGGTTGAGGCAGGCCTCCAAATACACATCATCTAGTATGTCTAAGACAGGAGGTATAGCCAGAGGCCTGTGCTGAGGGAGCAAGAGGAAATCACTAAGCCTCTTCTTGGAGTCTGAGTACTCTTCGCCTTCCCAGTGGAAGTGTTCCCTCAAGGTATGTAAGGTTTCCCCAAAAGAGTAATCCTCAGGGGGGGAGACAGAGGGAATGTACTCCTCTGCATCAGAATCTTCAAAAGGGGAGTATGAATGTTCCTGGTCTTCAGAATGTTCTGAAATAATGGAGGCCTGGTCCGAGGAAGGGAATTCTTCCTCCACTCTGGGCCTTTTGTCCGTGGGGGGTTGAGAACCCCTGATAAGAGTTAATCAAATCCTCAGCCATTTTGAGCATCTGCTTTTTAGGCATGGGGCCTTGAGAAGGTCCCTGTGGAGCTTGTCTTTTAGTATGCACGGCTGCTTTAGACTTAGTGAAAGCCTTGACGGAAAAAGAAGAAGAAGGCCTGAAGACACCTTGAGAGGTGGCAGGCCTATCTAAACTCAGAGTTTCCCTGCCAAGAGTGGCTTCGGTATCTGTAGTCGGGGTGTGGGCCGAAGAGCCTGCGACCTCGGGCACAGAAGACACCGGTAGGCACCTCGCTGAGAACCGGAGCACCTGTAGTCGGCTTTAGCGTGGTGTCGGTAGAAGTCGCGGACCTCGTATGTCTGTCCTTATCTTTGCGTTTTTTACTCAAAACTGGAGTCGGAGCATCCGACGACATAATGTAATTAAACGTTTTGCCAAAAATGTGTTGGGCGAACTCCGCCCAACGCTTAATAGTGCGTCTGTTGAATGTAGCACAAAAACGACAGGCTGAGACGTCGTGGTCTGGGCCTAAGCAAGGAATGCAGAGGGAATGAAAATCCTTATGCGGTATTTGCTTCCCACATGAAATGCAATTATTAACTTTGTCTGACATCGGTCTGAGGCAAGAAAAGTTTCCAACGGGTACTTAGCTTTCAAGAAGACTTCGGTTGAAAAATATTCGTAATCTCAGGAGCTGGCTGACCGGCACTTGCGAACTGCTTCTGCTTCTGGCACCGCGCGGCAAGAAAGACTGAAGAAAATGGCGTCGGCTGGTTCTTTTATACCCCTGTCGCACTGACGTCAGAGAAGAAGCGACGACATCCGACGCCGGACCTAGACTTTGGAATTCGGCCGACCGAGGACCCGCCTGACGGCAGGAAAACCCATCTGTTATGACTGCAGCTGTATGCACGATGAACATCTGTGTGGGGTCCAGCGACTGGAGGTTCCCAATCTCTCCATTTATGAGTTCCATAATGATTCATTCCATAGCCTTACAGATCAAACTAGACAGGCTTATTGGTCAGTAGTTCCCAGTGTCAGTTGTGGCCCCACCCTTGTGTAGCAGGACCACTGTTGCCATGCGCCATTCTATGGGCACATATCCTGTGGAGAGGCTGAGACTGAACAGGGTATTAAGATGCGGAGTTAATTCCTTTTGGAGCTCGTGTATGACACAGCCTGGGACACCATCTGGTCCCATGGTGGCAGTGTTTTTAGCTTTAGATAGAGCCTTGTTAACCAACGTATCAGTAATAATTGGACTTACACAATCCCCTGGAATGGTAATAAGCCCTGTAGGTGGTGGTGGTGGCGGTGGTGGGGGATTTGCACTGAACCTGTCAGCCAAAATGTTGGCAATGTCAGAAAGGTCAGTGTATTTTGTTTCATTTTGTACTAACTCAGAACAGACCTGAGCGTTGCCATTTAGGTTTTTGGCATAGCCATAGAAGGCCTTATGGTTATCCTTGGCAACTTTCTTTTCAAAATTAGCTCTAGTTGACTTGATGAGGGCCCTCACCCTGGGCTAACATCCGCCTCAAGAGTCTCACCAGAATCCTGAGCTGCAGCATGGGCATCAGGCTTAACTTTTTCTGGCCTTCTTTCGAGGCAGCTCCTCGGAGGTACCTACTCCACTCTCCATATCTAATGCCAGACGTCAGAGTCTTTGGTTTTCTAAATATAACTTTAAAGCGGCCAGGCAACTTCGTAAGGTTTTAGGTAAATCGGATTGGCAGATGTCACAAGAGTTGTAGTCGTGAACTTCCCCCAAACAAAACAAACACTGGTTGTGCATGTACTTATGTGGAATTTGCCTTCCACAAGCACACCTAACTAGACTAGCTGATATGTAAATCTGAAATGCAAGAAGGAATATAGACAAACATCCCAAAAGGGTACTTGTCTGAAAGTGAACTGCCGAAGTCAAACGGATTCCAGAAGCTGGTGATCGGAGGTCCATAGATCACCGTGGCAGAGAAGTTCTGAGTTGGGTACATGCAGATGTCACAAATATAGCCGATGTTGGTTTACGGCTCTGACATGCTACGTTGCATGTAGCCCCTTTCCTAAGACTTTGGTATACTGGCCGGATGTCCAGTGCTGCAGGCAGCCACCTCCCTACTGTTATAAATACTGCAACATGAGAAATGAAGGGCATAGTTAAATACCTTAATGGACAGATGGCTGGCTTACAGACAGGACCCAAGATGTCAGGATTGGTGAGAACACCTCCAACAAGGAACCTGTCACCAGCAGAGTACCCCAGAGCTCAGTGCTGGGCTTGGTCCTATTTGACATCTACTTCTCAGAAGTCAAAGCTAATGTTCAAGGCCTCTAACTCACCAAGTTCGCAGATGACTGTAAATTGTGAGCTACTGTAGATTCCCCCAAGAAACTAATATCTTGCAAGAGGATTTAAAACAGACAAATGACTGGTGCCAAATTCGCAACCTAAAACTCATTGCCAAAAAATGTATAATAATAATGCCCTTCAGGAACCTGTCAACCCAAGTTAATTACGCCATCAATAAAACACCTATAAGAGGTGACCCAGTAATAAAGGATCTGGGGACATGTGTAAACAGCAATCTGGCCTTTGACCAACATGTAGCTATGATGGTAAGAAAATCATTCTATATCACACAACTTAGAGGTTAGTGTATGGCATCCAGCTCCAAGGAATTTATACTACCACTCTACTCGGCCCTTATCAGACCTGTCAATGAGTACATTGTCCCTCTGGCATGTAACTAACCAGACACTTATAACAGTTACAATGCCCACAAAGGTTTTTCACCAGGATAATTCAGGGCATGAATATCCTATCCTACATTGATCGTCTAAAGGTGATGTCTCTGCATTCAGTCTCCTTCATGCTGCTGAGTGGTGATCTTTGCCTGGCTTACAGGGCTTCTTCAGACCCAGCCCTGGTGGATTTGTTGCACATGCGCAAAACAAACAGCACCAGAAACACTAGACCCAGGGATCTGAACTTCGTCTGTGACATCAACTGAACATGCTGAAGTGACAGATATGTGTCCCAAAAGTCCCCATGCTATGGAACAGGCACCTCATCCATGTAAAACAGAGTTAATCTCTGAACTATTCAAAATAAACCTTGACAACTAAATGGGAAATTATAAATTTATCTCTGGTCTGGCCTTCACGTCCCTTATGGACAGAGGCTTTCAATAAAAGTACATCCTAAAACCCCCCTCCCTGAAAATCCCTTAGTTACCTCCCTACTAACATCCTCCCTGTGCAGATGCACACAATACTTGGGACACAAATGGGTTTGCGGTGCACAGCTAGACTTGTAAAGGCTCTAGCAGTTGTTAGCCCACTAACAACCTATGAACAATACCGTATGACACTACAGATTGCAGCTTGAAAATATTTGTGCACAACACTTCAAGGATATTAGAGCTGCTTATGAGTTCTAGCTTGTACAGTGCATGCCTCTGGTTCTTGTGTACCTAAACTTAAAAACCTAATAGTATTTCATCTATTTGATACAAACCTAATGAAAGCTGCACCAACTGTTTAGAAAGCAAGTCAAATTCCTTTATAATATAAAGAAACTATCCACCAAAATATGTGAAACATTGAAGAGGACAATGTCTTAAATTTATCAGGCTCATTTGTAATTTTGTTTGCTAAAAACTTGGATCTGAAATACTAGGTTATGCTGCAGTTTAAAATTTACATTCATAATATGACTCTGGCTCATCCTACAATCCGAGCAGTCAGTCTGACATCTGACGTATAGCATCTGCAAAAGATGATTAGCCTAATTTACTTACCTTCCCCACATAATAAAATGGGAACCAATAGAGAAATATGTCAGAAAAGAATTCTGCTACACTGAAGACACCATATACCACCCAGTATGTTAGCCACTTTGTGTCATCTTCTTTGTCCGTGGATTCAATAGCTTTGATCCTAAGGGAAAGAAAGTTTAACACCTGTCAATGTCCAATTAGAAGAGGTAAGAGAGTCAAAAGTGCTGTAAAGTAAAAATAATTGATACTCAGTTATGTATTTCACAGTGTATTAGTAGCACCACCTACTGCAAAATTTCTCAAAGGATAAAAGTCTTACATTTAAAGAAAGTTCTATACTTGCCACAACAAGAGAACTGAATGATCAGGCCCATTGTTGCTAACATCAGAACTAATGTTGGGGGACATTAGGACAGCTCAGCACATACATTTCCAGGCTATCAGGACATTACTCTTTCCCATAATGCACTGTGGTATTGTTCTTTTTCAGAACCCCAATATACCATACAAGCCAAACAAAAACTAGATCAAGGAAGAGGAGAACGACCAAGCGGCTACTGCAAAAGTACCATCCAAAGCTGTATTACGAAAAAAAGGATTTAGGGGTAGCAACTGCTCTGGTTAAGTCTGCCTTTGGAAAAGAAAAAAAGGTTTACTATGTTTAACATAATGATAGAGAATGCATTCTGTAAACCATTTAGCTACAGTCATTTTAGTCTCAAGCTTCCTGACTGAAAAATAAATAAAAATTGGTCACTCTTTTCTAACATTTTGTTTTGCTGACATAATACATCAGTTGTCTGTATTCTCCCTACATGGAATAAATGGGGAAATAAAACTTGTTTGCATGAGTTTTTTTTGGGGGGGGACTCAAGACTCAGGGAATTTGACCACTGAGACATGATTTCCCAGTCTCTCTAAAAAATGTATCTTTTGGATTTCCCCATGATAAAAGTCAAGCTACCTGGCCGCTATTGTTAGTGGGTCTTGACACAGAGAAAGCATTTAATAAAGTTAGTTGGGATTTTATGAGTAAGGCAATGATAGCATTCATTTTCCCTGACAGAATATGGCTAATAAGGAGGATATATGAAAGGTCAGAAGGCAAGAATTAAGGTGGGAGAGGTTTCTGTCCAGCAAGCTGTGTTTGAACAGTGGAACAAAGCAGGGATGTCGTCTTTCCCCTTTATTTGCTTATGATTTAGAACCATTAGCAAAGAACTCACACATGCAGGGACATAACTCATACGGCAATCAAGAAAAGTTAGCTTTATTTGCAGATGATATTATTTTGTAATTGATAAATCCAGATAAAGGATGTCTTGGTGTTGTAGAACATTTTGAGAGTTTCTAGTCTTTTTGGGATATAAATGAAATGAGGATAAAACAAAGGCTATAGCGATAAACTATGTAATCATACACAAATTGATTCAGCAACACCCTTATTTATGGGAACACGATAACGAAGTATTTAGGTTTATGGATTAAAAAGGATTCTGTTACGGCACCTAAGGATATGTGGGAAGAGACTAAACAAAAGACAATATAAACTGAGAAAGTGGAAGTTACTGATTATGGATATTGATAACAACATACAAGCAGTGAAAATATTTTTAGTCCCTTTAAGTTTTATAGGCAGGTCAGGTTCTTTTTTCATAAACTAGGAGAAGTTGTGAATGATTATAAAGATTTGAAGGAATTCATTTGTTTAGAGGAAGAGGGCAAGAGTTAACTGTCTTAAAATAATTCTCCCTATAGAACAAGATGGTTTAGGATTATCTGATTTGAAAGGATACTTTAGAGCTATGAAGTTAAGGCTTACATACATAACTCAAGAAAAAGGTTATAAATCAATATAAAAGGGAATGAAGATGAAATGGTGGGAGGTTCAAGAAAAGGAGATATAAAGACTTTGGATGCAGGCCCTGGAGGAGAACCACCACCACCACACAAAATATTCTATTTATAAGGTAGCAGAAAGTGTTCTAAAAAAACTAAGCAAACACTCAAATGGAGAAAGTACAGTTCTGTAAGTAAACTTTCTATTATTGTAGATGTTTGAATGATCATTGATGTAGTAGCCTTAGCTATATGGGTTGGGTTCAGGCGCCTAGGCAGTGAGACATTTCCCTGTGGTACATTTGACTGGGGACACACGGCTGAAGTGACATTCAGCTGCAGAGAAATATGGCTGTTTGCAAATTCCTTGTGGGCAAAGAGAAAAATATGTTGCCATGCCCACAACTTCAATAACCAAATGCACGGGGGAAAACAATGTCCATGGTCCCCAAGGGAACACGAGATAGCAGACAATATAGCAGGCATCAGCAGCCGGTTGGCCAGAAGGCATGTCAGTGGCAGTAAAAATGCAGTGCACAATGGGCAGTGCCTTTATAACTGGAGTGTGTGGACCACTACCCCCTTCACAGTGTCTAAGGAACATTACCTAAAACACATACTGGAGCATAAATGTGACTATAGTAGCCTACAGGATTTCTTCCATGCTGTAGCACACTTCTATATGTTGTAATTACATAAGTATGTACTGTACACTGAGCAGAACACTCATTCTTTTTTTGCAACCATGCATTTGGTTATTAAAGCTGTGAGCATGGCAGTGTGTGCTTCTCTTTGCCCACAGGGAATCTGCAAACAGCCATATTTCTCTGCAGTGAATGTCACTTCAGCCATGTGTCCCCAGTCAAATGTACCACAGGAAAATGTCTCACTGCCTAGGTGCCTGAACCCATATGGGTTATATCCTGCTAAGGCTATAACAGCTGGACATATTACAAAGCTTAAGGGCACCTTCTACATACCGAAAACATGAATGAACCAGCGCAAGCAGAGCTGAGAGAAAGTGTTGTTTGGATGCCAAGCCCTTCAGAGCTTTCATGCCAAATGGAAGAGGGATGCCACAGCCCTGAAAAGGTCAATGCTAGGACACTAAAAAAATCAAAGTCCTTACCCTGACGACAAAAGACATACAAAAAATAAGGATGACAGAAGATACTGCACCACTGATCATTCGAACATCTACTGTTATGGGTAGACTACCATAACATACTGACTGGGAGTTGGAAGTATGAGGATCCAAGAGACCCTGGAGACTAGTCCTAGCAAAGACCTAGACTTGCACTTTCTCCCTGGAACCTGAGAAGGAGTCTACGTTACATTGCTTTGTAAAGGTACGGACAGATTACCAAGCTCCTGCCTCTAGAATACTTCTAAAATCAACTCTTTTCAAAAACCCATAAATTACATCAAGGCCTTGTGGTAGAATTAGCCTTAACCCTGCCTGGAATTACCTTACTCTGACAGTTATAACAAAGGTTAATAGCATGAGACAACAGTTTGGATATGGTAAGCTTTAACACAGGTTAAAGCTGTGAGAGCTTCATAAGAAATGAAAAAGTGATCAGAGTTTCAGAAAGTTTTAGTGCTGAAAGTCAACCATCTGAGTTGTCTGTCAACATCCAGAGTATGCTCTCTCTTATATTTTTAGGCTATGAAAAGAAGATGGGGAGAGAGACAGCTTGACTCACAGTAGACTCAGATACTACTTTAGGCATAAAAGAAGAATTAGTTGTTCTGTTTTTTTTAACAACTTTATTATATTACCCCTTAAGATGTAGGCAAACGCACATTACAGAAAAGAAAAAACATATTAACATTTTTCCCATTCACATACATTATACATAACGCCTTTTCTTTCTTTGTAATTATTATCAGACCAACATCACAAAGTGTGGTATTCCTGCCTTCCCTTATATCTCACTCTCCCTCCTCCTGAACATTACTTTGTATGCATCATTCCCATAATTTCCATTTATTTCTTTGTAATTTGTTTCTTCCCTTTTTAAAGATCCATCTTCCAGTTCTTTTATCTATTTTATAATATTCAGTACTTCCAATAAAGTTGGTTTAGACTATTTCCATTTTCTAGTAACTGCTTTTTGGCAGTCAGCAGAAATAAACGTAATAAGTCTTGCAATTCAGATTTTGTATCCCAGCTCAAAATAATAATTTCCTCAGTTACAGCCATTTACTCACGCAATATTTCTGATGAGTACTCAGTGTTTTTTTTTAAATCTGCCAAGTCGTTGTTGTTGTGTCTTTCGGCTTATCCCGGTTAGGGGTCACCACAGGGGAACTCCGGTCCGCTAATGTTTGGTAGTGGATTTTTACCTGCCGAGTTACCAGCCCTGATGCACAACCTTCAACGAAGGCACGCCCATTCACGCATGCCTCCACACAGAAGACGCTTTAGCTGAGAATTGAATGGGACGACGTCTTGCTGTGAGGCGACAACGCTACCGCACTCTGCCAAGTCGTTACACTCCTAAAACATATGTTCTCAGTCACTTCTTTCTTCATCATCCCACCTCCAACATTTGCCATCTACTTGAGGCAAAATTCTTTGAAGTCAGCTTGTGGTATAAGATTACCTATACAAACACTTCCAAGCAAAGATCATAAGCCTTCCGGACTTTGTTTCATAACTGGGAGCCAATATTATATGTCCTTCAATTGTTCTCTTGTAAATTGTTTTTACAGTCTCTCTTCCCAATCTTTTCTAACCCCCGATGATTAATTCTTACAGTTTTCATGCAATATGTTATATGCCCTACTAATTATCGCTTTTTTGGCAGCAGCTCCTGTTCTAGATTCAACTAAAAACCACACGAGCAGTTTTTTCATTTAAGATCTGCCTATCCTTTTTTATTTGCCTATACCTCAGTTATCAATCCCTGGTAGGGAAGGCTGTCTTCTAGTTTGCTGTCCAAAGATCTTCTTAGCCTCATCCCACTCTATTACCTTTCCCAATACTTTGGTCCTTTACCAGTTTTCTGCAGTAAATAACAGCACCTTCTTGCCTACTTATGTATCCTGCTTGCAGTCATCCTTATTGGCAAAATCCCTTCTACATTCTTGTGTTGGCCTAATTCTTAATATTCTATATAGTTATTTCCTTAAGGATCTTTATCCAAAATCCCACTCTTTCCATTTCTTGAACTCATGTCTGCCTCATCATTATCCCTTTCTATTCTGAATTGCAACTTTTTGCTTGTGTTACGTATGTGAGCCTTAACTGTGCATCTCTAAAATATCACCTTCAAGGCATATAATCCTAAACTGCCCTGTTCTACTGGAAGGATCAACTTATCCCACTTAACTCTTGCCGACTTCCCCTCTCAGATAAATTCCTTCAACTCTTTTTTTAATTATTGTCCACAACTTCTCCTCTAGTAGATACAAAAATATATTTGACCCCGTATATAAAATTAAAGGGACTAAAAGCAATTTCACTGCACCACATCTTACTATCCATAAACAGCTTCCAGTTTCACATTACTTTTTGTTTAGCCTCTATCCACATATCCTTGCTGACATAACATAAGCCTTTTTAATCCATACTCCTACATACTTCATCTTATCGTGTACCCATAAATATGGGTATTGCTGAATCAATTTGTGCATGGGTATATAATTTACGGCTCTAACCTTGCATTATCTTTATTAATTTTATATCCCAAAAAGACTTCAGACTGTCTCAAAATGTTCCTCACTGAAATATCACGTCTATATTACAACATCGAAGCTTTAGTTCATCGAATAACTAAAGCTCGATCTTGTAATATCGACCGCTAAAAGGCCAATTCAACCAAGGGAAACACTTCCCTTGGCTGAATCAAAAAAAAAAAACTTTACATTTGAAATCAAGTGGGGGGCTGTGTCGTCCACACCCACTTCAACTAAATATACCAAATCCGAGATCGCTCCAAATTGGATACTCCACATAATGGCCAAAGGAAGTGTTTCCCTTGGTTAAATCGGCCGTTCGACAATTTACAGTTTTGATATTACAAGTTCGAGCTTTACTTATTCGATTAAGTAAAGCTTTGATCTTGTAATATAGAACCAAAATATCTATTTATCAGGTACAAAACAACAATCTGCAAATAATTATACAATTATATACTTGCATTTCTGACTCCCTTATTTTCTTTGCCAATGGCTTGAAATACAAAGCAACTCTTCTTTCAGAAGGCAGAGCAATCAGCAAAATTGTTTCTATGTTACAGACCTCAAATCAGCCCACTGAGCTCATTCAAATGGAGCAAGAGTTATTTAAGATCGAAAAGAGGAGTCATCTCTTTTATAGGAGGCTCGGTATGTAACATCCCTTTCAAAAACATTATGACGTGGGAATGAATGCAATGAAAGGGCGAGGATCCATGGTCAGACATGCTGAAATGGGCAAAAAACTAACCTTGACAGAAGAGTAAGAAAAGCCAGTGGATAACTCGCACAAATATTAGCCTTAAAAGGGTCCCAGGTTTTAGTCTTGGCATCAACTAGAAAATCTTTTCCATTTGGTTATATATGGTTTCCTAGTACCAGGTTTTCTTGCCTCCTTTAATACCTACTGCACATCCTGACAAAGTAGGTACCTAAAAGGTATAGAGACTATATCATTAAGGCAGTTAGCTAAAGTTGTTTCACACTGGGATGTATAAAAAAACACCCTGTACTAAGTGTGTAGGTCAAGTTTGTGAAAAAGCTTGTGGTAACTGCCCTTGGTCTTCCAAAAGAAGGGATAACGACTGCTGTCTAGGCCACAAAAGAGCCACTACTATGATCTTTGGACAGTCTTTCTGCAGAATGACCCTGGACATTAATGGAAAGGGTGGAAAAGCATACAAGAACATTCCAGTCCAAGGAAAAGAGAATGCATCTACTTTCCTGGCCTTCTCACATGGAGTCCGTTTTTATGTTTCCTCTTATATGGAGTCCTTGATCAAAATTTTGACAACTGACTGTTGTGAATGGAGGCAAACGATCTATCTGAGGCATTCCACCAGCTGGATCAATTCCTAGGAGACCCCCTGATTTACCTTCCATTTATGAGCAACTGTCCTAATCCTAGCAGCTTGCCTGCCAAAAAATATGCTCTGAATGGTAAGGTGCCTGTAAAGTAAGATTGTGCTGAAAAGCTATATCCCAAACTGCCATGGCTAGTCTGCACAAAAGGTAAAGATCTTTTGCTTAGGTACCACATTATTGTGAAGTTTTCTATAAATCACCTGTATAGGTCCTGGGACCCATAGATGAATGAGACAGTTGAGACCATTTATTACTGCCAACATCTCTTATGTTTTTGCCTTGGTCTGTTTTTTTTCCTAAAGACTCTGGAGTTTTACTTTCACAGACACCACTCCCCTAATAAACTCTGAGATGTCTGTAGTGACAGACTGTGCCAGAGCTGGAAGGGAAAAGAAGAGACCTAGAGTCAGATAAAACTGATCTCACTACCAAAGAAGTTACCTTTTCACAAATCCTAAAACAAGACTCTACAATGTCAAGTGATATTGCTAATAAAACCATGCTGATTTTAAGTACCCCTGATTTTTTTCGCATGTGGAGTATGGCTAAAGGAATCATGAGACTTATTGATACCATGTATCCTAATATCTTGAGAAATTCCCTTCCGGAGATATTGGTTTGAGTAGAAAACCTCAGAAATGGATCTACAAACAGAGGTACATTTTCATGTGGAAGAAAACCTCTTTGAACGGAGGTATCTAGGAGAGAACCCAGGAAAACAATCCTATGTGAATAAGTCAAACAAGACCTTTGGATGTTCTACTGATACTCTAGTCTGTGCAGAAAATCCCTCACTCAGATGAGAGATACCCGACACTTTGAAACAGACTCTGCAAAGATAAGCAAATCAACTAAATAAAGAAAATGTGAATATCTTGCAATCTGCCACATACTATCACTGGAGCTAGGCACTTTGTAAATACTCTTGGTGGAGTGGAGAACCCATAGGTAATGCAGAAAATTTAAAGTACGATCCAGACAGAGAGAACCATAAGAAACATTTAAAATATGATGCTGCAGGAATGTGATGATGAGCATGTCAAATCTAGGAAAAATTTAGTAGGAGAATGAGAGGTAACAGATCATGAAGGGATAATCTTTCGAACTTTGGAACTTTCAGAAACTGGTTTTGGAAGGAAAATGTAGGGCTTCCCTCCATCTGGCTACTTTTGTTAGCACCAGAAACATTTGTGAGTAAAACTTTCTCATTTTGAAGAAGGAGGAACAGCTTCTATTCCCCTCTGAATTAGCAGATGCTAAAGGACACGAGGTAAAAATGAAGTTTGTTTTGGCGAAAGAAGAGGAATCTCATGAAAAGGAGGGAGAGACTTCCACTACCATCTGTTTTCCCTGATGAATCTTTCTCAAAACCCACTTGTATGAGACCATCTTCTCCCAGAGAGAGAGAAAAGAAGGGACAGATTTTTGGGAAGAATTAAAGGCTTACAAGGGTGGTAAGGAAGTGGGGGACAATTCCGTAGATAGTCATTCAGACTTATTAGACTGTCCTTGTTTTTCGGTGCTCCTCCTCCTTTCTTTTTGGAGCCCAATTGCGATTGCTTTTAAAAGTCTGCTTATGCTGCTTTTTGTAAAATGTTGCAGAGGTAGCTGTAAATCCCTTGACAAATTTAGAGTAGAAAGGCTGTAAAATCTGAGGAATGTTCTATATCAGCTTCCTTTCATCACACTTAAGGACCTCTGCAGCAGAAGGTCCAACTACATCCTCACTATCCAAGAACAAAATAAGAAGCTGGGGACAGATAGCCACATGCACTGCTTTAATAAAAAACATTAAGCACTCTAAGGGACAGTTCAAAATTTCAGCTTTTACATCCTCATGAAGGTTTTGTGTATGCAACCAAACAATCCTCTTCAGAGTTACAGAAGTAGCAGCAGCTCTGGAAGTGGCATCAGCTGAATTATAAGCACACTACAAAGAATGTTTAGTCATTTGTAACACAGAAGCATACAAGATTGTACAAAAATTAATTTCCCTCAGACTATGGAAAATAAGCATAATGTTCCTCATATTCTCAATACAGGCAAAAATAAACTTTAACATGCGAGCTTGACAATTAAGAATTCTAAAAATAAGGGCTGCAGAAAAATACACTTTTCCCAAATCTTTCAAGGGGTTTTCCCATTCTTGCAAGAGGAGAAGGATCAACACTTGCCAAGGAAATTTCTAAAGGGTCTGATTTGGAATTAGAAAACAAAAATAAGACAGAGGAACTTCACACAATCTATCTGTTTACCTAGGGGCAGCAAGTGAGCTATCAAACATTTTATAGGCTATAATAAATGCATCCTACAATGTTGGAAAAACAGGAGGAACTGAAACAGGGTCAGGAAATTCCAGGCGCAATAAATCATATTTCTTTAAACACAGTTGATGATCATTATGTTTCCACTGAATAAGTGATTCATTCTAGATATAGTTTCAGAAAAAGAAATTCCTTCCAAAGACTATTAGAAGAAACACTTCCTAGAACCAAAATTAGAAACTTGTGGAGAGAAAACTGTTGTCCCCTCACAATCTTTTTTCCTGCTCATTGTCTCAATTATCATCAGACTGTGAAGAATCCCTTTTTCTATTTCCAGGAAAACCAGAACAGTAAGGGTCAAGAGCCGGAACTAAGCACAATAAATCAATCCTGTTTAAGACAGCTGACAAGCAAAAGATAAATGTTTGAATTTTCTGCTTCTTTTTGACAGGAATTTCTAAAGAAACAGGCCTACTTTTGACAGCAAAAACATCCCTACGGACAGGCATCCCAGTCTGGCTAGACAGACAGGTATTCCCTGCCCCTTCTTCCAAGACCGACAGGAGTGGTTCTCCCTTGCCCAACAAGGGCACTCCAACAGCCACAGAGGATGTGTATAACCCCTGGTCCATGGTGGCTGTATGGACTACACCAGAGGAAGCTAAAGGAAAAAATAATGGTCTGAGGAACCAGAAATGGCCATACCATAGTCACCTTTTGCGGCTGATGCAATTTATTAACTTGCTGAAGTGGCAAAGGTTGCTTGGAATTTTTTTTCTCTCTTTTTGGGTGGAAGAAGGATGAATCTCAGAACCAATTGGTCATTCCATGGTGAAGCCAAAAAAAGAAGTCTGAATCCTAAGGAAGTCTGGTAGCTATAGCTGGTGAAACAGGAAAGTATTAAAGCTGTTTTCTTCTACCAAAACAGAATGAAAAGCACTTTAAACATTTACCCAGCCCATAAAAGTAATGTAACACAACTTGTAGAAAGGAAAAAGTTTTAGAAACTTTTTTCCTCAAAAGTGAAAAGTAACACTCCTAGTAAATGCTTTCACAGAAAAAGATAAGTCTGACAGAAAAATATGATGTTGAAGTTTTTTTTTTCCAACAAAGGATCTTATCTGTCGGGCAAAGGAGAAGCATTAGCTAGCTGTTGATCCTTAAAAGCCTGCAGGATGATTGCTCTTCAGCGAGAAGAAAGCTCTTAAGGGCTTGTCACCCAAAACACTCTTTCTTGTTCTTGAGCGGTTATCAATGTGGGCATGGGTGTGGTTATGTAGAAGGTACCTTTAAGCTTTGGAAGCTGGCCTGTTTTTATATAATTAGCTGGATATAACTCGTATAGCTGTGGTTACTACAACAGTGATCAAATGATAAAGAGGAGATTTTATCAATATGAACAGCTGTAACTAG
The DNA here is from genome assembly GCF_019279795.1 of Protopterus annectens. Lineage (NCBI taxonomy): Eukaryota > Metazoa > Chordata > Ceratodontiformes > Protopteridae > Protopterus > Protopterus annectens. Next base: position 377,844,860 of record NC_056747.1, on the reverse strand, counting down.
GGGTACAGAAAACAGGTAAGGGGGACTGTAATTTACTAAAGAAAATTAGCAAAGGAACCAAGGTAATGGGAGAAATAACTATATATGGACAGGTAACAGAGTGGAATGAGGCCAAACAGAAGTCTAGACTGCAAGTCAGAAACTGCCTTACCTACCAGGGGTTGATTATAGACAAAGAGAAAGGGATAGGGGAGTGCTAAGTGAAAGACCAGCTCAGGTTACACTTTCAGTTGAGTCCAGAACAGAACGTGTTTGTTAAAAAGGGATAATCAGTAGGGCATATAAAATATTGCATGATAACGAAGAATCAATAGGAAGAGGTTAGAAAATACTGGGAAGAGAGTTTGGAAAGGAAATTTACAAAAGAACAGAGGAAGGACATCTGTATGATTCCCAAGTACGCAATAATGTCTGCAAGGTTTAGGACTTTTGCAAAGCTATATTTCTTTTATACACCAAGCAGACTTCAGAGAATTTTTCCTCAGGTAGACAGCAAATGCTGGAGGCATGATGGGAAAGAGAAGAAATTGGAACCATGCTTTTTAGGAATGCAACAAGTTGGCAGTTTTTCAAAATTCAATACATAGCACACTGACAGAAATGTTGGGGGGAGCAATTGATTTTAACTAAGGAAATGATTTTGAGCTAGGATATAGGGTCTGAATTTCCTAGACACAGTAAGGCTATACTACGTTTAATGCTATTAGCTGCCAAAATAGCAATTAGGAGGAAAGTAAATCAAAATGTAAAACAACTGTAACTGAAGCATTGAATATTATAAAGGAGATAAAAAAACTGTAAGATTAATTTTTAGAAAAGCGAAAGAGCAAATTACGTAGAAATAAATAGAATTTTGTAGGGCAAATACATACAGAATAATGTTCAGGAGGAGGAGGAGGAGTGAGGCTTCAGGGGCATCAGGAATTTAGCTTTTTATGTCACACTGAAGTGAATGGTAATTGCTAAAAAGAAAACAACAGCCTGTTTAACGTCTTTGTGGGATGCGTTCTATGTTCGTTTGATAAAAGAAGAACATTTAACTTTTTTGAACTATAACGTTTCATATCTTCAGCTGTGTTCCCTCCTCCGTGTTTGGATTTGGTTTATTGTTACATACTTGGTGCATTTGGAGGAGGGTTTACTCCACGTCTCTTATTTCCTTTATAAATTAAAGTTTGTTATATTAGAATCAATATCTCCCTCAGTTAGAGGTGGAGCATGGCCTTATTTACTGGAGAAAGCAGAATTAATTTGGCAAATCTGACTAGACTGTATTCATTGGCCAGGCTTGAATGACAGCCAGTCATTTTCCAGTTTATTAAAATTTAAAGCTTTGAAAAGATAACATTTGATATTGCTAAATATTAAATGTCCAGTATTTAATACCTAAATTATTTATCAACACATCCAGTAGGCTAGAGTTTTATGGTTTAAATATTCTTTTTGCATTTTAGGATTTTAAAACAACTGTTTTTCATGTTCAGATTACATGACAAACTATAGTAATATGTATGTGATTTTATAAATGTAGCTTTTTATTGTGTTGTATTTGTATAGCATGGGATTATTTATGTGGTTTTATGCATGTAGTTTTTTACTCTGTTGTACTTGCATTAAAAAAAAAAAAAAAAAAAAAAAACAGTGGTCCTTTAAAAACTTTTTTGTAGATGAATGGAGGAGAGGAAGTGAGGTCACAAGTTTTATCTTTTAAAAGGAAGCTGAATGTGAAGTACTTTGTCTGATGAAGTTCCTGTATTAATGTTTTAAGGGACGAAAGTGCTTACGTTTTGAATATGGATTAAACTTGGAGTTCAAAGTTGGATTTATCTCTGCCTGCTGCATCACTGTTGTTTGCTGCATTGTGTTTGAATTTGGACTACATTTTTGCTTGCTGCACTACACCTGGTGTGAGCTTTTTTCATGATTTATTAATAGAAATTAAACTTTATCAAGTTATGATAACAAGGAATTGTTGCCAGATACAGAAAACCCTTGTAACTGTTCAAGGTCACCTAATAACCTGTTAGACCAACACAGTGATACTAAGACCCAATACAAAAACAAATATCTGGCATTAGGCGGTATACATATTCCACCAATGTTAACCAAAGATGTCAATCATACACTGCAAAAGTAAAGTAGAAGTGCCGCTAATCAAATGATACATTTGACTGAAAAATGCACATACCTCAGGAAACAGTTACTCAGACTGAAGAAATACTTGCATTATGAGATTCTATTATGAGGCCAACACAAAGAAGGTTAATAGTTGCAGGTAAGAACTGGGTTAGTCCCCACCCGTGTTATCAAATAACTCATTCAAAACTAAAATCCAGCACTGTAGCCCCTGAACAGCACCCACAAGAATACATTATGACTACCACAGATGTAATAGTATACCAAGTATCTAGCCTAACAAACTGATCAATAAATGAAAACCATTTCCCACAACTGTAGAAAATGTCCTTCATCATACCCTTGCATAAGGGTGGTCCACCAGAGACCTCTCCAACTACAGACCCATTGCTATTATGTCACCTCTTTCAAAAATCCTGGAAAAGTATATTCACTCCTAGCTTCTCAAATTCATTTTACAACACAATCTCCTCAATCCAGCTCAACAAAGTTTAAACCCCATCACAGTACCACTACAGCCTTAGTTGGTTTCATTAACCTTACATCCACCCTCTTCATAGATTTATCAAAGGCCTCGGATACTGTCAGTCACAAAAATCACCTACTTATAATTTCATCATTAGGCCTCACAAGCTCCACCCTCCTTTGACTCTATGGCTATCTGACAAATAGGCAAAATAGTGTTAAATGGGATAATTACTATTCCTCCTTCCTACCCATACCCCTTGATGTGCCTAAAAGTTCAATCCTAGGCCCCTTATTGCTCAACATATTTATAAATGATTTGCACACTTCAACCAAGCATGTCGCAACAGTCCAAAATGTTGATGACTCTACAGTTATATGTACTGTTACAGACTCCTTTATTCTCCAGCAACATACATAGCAATCCTTCTATTCAATGAAACCTAACTAGAAAACTCCAGCTCCTTCTCAATGCCAAGAAAACAAAACTTGTTACCCCCCAAAGTAGTTCATCACCCAAAAAGAACTATTCTCTATATAGAAAACTTTAGAAGGTAACGCAAACCAAACTCCTAAGAGATATTATAGACAAACTGAAATTCAAACATTACATACTGAACGTAGTAAAAAAGACACACGAAAAACTATGCATTCTCTACCAAGCTATGCCTTTCCTCTCAGCTACAGCCAGAAAAAGGATTTCCTCCACCTATTTACTCCCAACCCTACTAGAAATGCCTCCCCAGTTCTGACCAGCTTAAACTCAACAGTAACACAAAAACTCTAGCAACGTTAAAGAGTTAATACAATTGCAAAAATTGCCACTAATTTTCCCCTTTTGGGGCACAGCACTGCTCAGCACTCAAAGACCTTAACAGGCTAGAGCTCTCATATACATTTACCACCACATAACTACTGATCATCCATAAACTACTCAAAACACCAGAACAATGCCCAAGCCTTACATTTCTCATTCACTCATAAAACCTTAAGAGTGATCTTTGTTCTGTTGTCAAACAGCTACTTATGATATCTAAATCTAAAATTACAGCAGGTGACACTATGTCACTAGGAAGTGGAACTCTCTTCCACTGTCAATAAGATAAACTGAAAACCTACAATTCTTCAAAATCTGAACTTAAGTAATATTACCACTGACAACCTCAAAACCTGACCCCTCTCTGAACCCTTACTCTTCTTTACTACAATTTACTCCATAACTAACCTTTCTTCTCCATTTCTCAATCCTACCTATTACACTTTGCTTTTTACTTACCTGTGATATCCCTATCCTAAGCCTTCCGTCACCTTTACCCCTTAAACTAACTGCTTCCTAACTCTATCATTCTTAGCTAAATCTCTCATAACAACCAACATATCATGATAATAGACAATCCTTTACTGTTGTCACCAAAGTTATTATGTTAATGTGCTTCTACTGTCTTATATACTCTGTTCTGTTTGTGTAATACTTTCTCTGTATGTAATTAAATGTGGAGCTTTTCTCCCCGGGCCTCCACTGAAAATGGGCTTATCTCAGGCCCAGTGGAGTTTCCCGGTAAACAAATGCAATAAATAAACAAATAAATAAATTTTATGGCTCTGTTCTCAAGAAACTCTTACCTACACTAATAAAATCACTCAACCTTACCCCTATCTAATACTTCACTTTATAGCAGCAGTTAAAGTACTATACTTATTTTTAATTTAGCAGAATCAAATTTCCATTCCATCACTACTTCTCTGTTAACACTTAAATTTGCTTGTTTCCCTCCAATTTCATAGATTACTCCTACTTATACACCATCATTCTATCTGTAAATTCTTAATACAATGCTGTATATTTGTGAATATAAATACACATTTTATTATACTGACTACTATTCTATGCATACACTGTAACTGCAATATAAAATGTGTTACTGTAAATACTGACTGCTTTAAATGTTACTTTGGAGCTCATCTTCCTGGGCCTCTGCTGAAAAAGGGTACCTGAGCCCAGACTTTCATAGTAAACAAATGTCAATAAATAAACAAAATAAATGTCTGTTGCACTTCACTACGCATCACATCATAAGTAATGGAACCTACATTTTTGTTGACTATTATGAGCAATATCATGCTAGATCTTTGCTCTGAATATTATGCTATTTTATTTCTGAATCCCCAATGTTTTTCCTGTCTCGTGAATGCATGTTTTTATATTATTATTCTAAAAACAAGTAATTTCCGTGGTATCCCTGAAGTCTCAAAACAGCCCACTAAAGTGTAGTGGGTCTAAAAACAAAACAGTGTAAGAAAAGTAATCCAAGCAAGGCTACTTAATAAAGGATTTTCGACTGGAAACAGACTGCCTGCCTTGCTTGGACTACTTCTGAATACTTAGTAATGCTGTAGAATTATATATTTTCTATTATTACTTTTTGACTTGACGAGTTTACGCTCGCTACTTCTACTACTATTGTCTGATCTGATTAATATACAGTGATTAACTAGAAATATATGGACTGAAAATCTTCCACACAGAGAAGTTTCTTACACTGTTATATTATTATTCTAAGTACAGCTGAACATTCTATGTAACGCTGTGCAATGCTTCTATCAGAATAACTGAGATGTACTTGTTTACGTATTCAGTGTAACTTCCTGGAACTTTTCTCCCCAGGCCTCAACTGAAAAGGGGCTTCTGCCTAGATGGATTTTCATAGGCAACAAATAAACAGACAAACTATTGTAAGGTACATTATTCCTGAATTAGAGAACAATTAGGTAAAATAAAATGGGAATATGTTTATAAGATAATGCTTTGGTTATTGAACAATACAAGATATACCCTTTTGAGTCAGTAGTTTACAACTAAAAAGATACAGAACTGAAGCAGTAGATTGAAATCACAGTGCATGATGTAAAATCAGGCCTTTCAAGTACATAAGAAACCTCCTACCAGGAAAAATAAAAGAAACTTAAAATAGGGTATCTAAGTGTTTACAGATCCAAATTAAACAAGGGAAAAGCAAAATATGAGAGAGGACTTGATTGTAATATTAACAATAAAAAGGACTACCATAAATACATACTGTTTAAATCATTGGGTAGTTATACTGTAGGATCATTAGTAACATACAAATCAACAGAAACCAAATGAAATTGCAGAAGTCCTGAATATGTATTTAATGGATGTCAGCAGGTCAAACAGGTTACAGGATAACACTATTCAGTGTGATACTGACAAAGTATAAAAAAAAAAGTTGTGCTACACTGGAGGGAATAAACAAAGATGTTGCCAAAAGTAAAATCAATCTGTTCAATGGGCCAGATGGTGCCCCTGCAGTTAAGTTCAAAATTGTGAAGAAAAACTTACTGCCTATATTCCCCCATAAATATTTTAGCAGGCAGCTGAAATCTGAATTTGTTCCTAGTTAATGGAAAACATCAAACATTATAACAATAATTAATAGAGGTACTGCAACTGAAATGAAAAAAGTCCAAGACATTAAGCTCAAACTCTCTGTTAGCTAAATGTTTTGAAAGATGCATTTTGGATCATATTGTGGAAGCGAGAACCTATGCCTTGGACATTGGTATTGTTCAACACATATTTCTCAATGAAACAGCCTCTCTAATTTAGTTGATTTCTACTTAAGGTTAGCTGTAGAAGTAGTGTATCTTGATTTAGCAAAAGCACTTTATAAATGGATGCGTATGGTGAAATATCATGTCTTGTTTGCCATGAGGAGAGCTCTTATATTACATGTTTAATTATCAACTGATTAAATGAACAGAACACAAGTGTGGCATCCAAGGAGTACTTTCATCTACATTAACTGCTAGTGGAGCAATTCTATAGGACTCATTTTGTGTTATACCCTTTCATTTGGTATTTGCACAACTTCCAGGGGACAATTAAGTGCTGAATCAGCAAATATGCAGATAGCAATAATATACGTACATACACACACACACACACACACACACACACACACACACACACACACACACACAAAATCTCACGCATGTGCAATAATGCCCTTCTAGCCTGCCAATATACCAAAACTGTCATTCCCATAACAAGTGTTCACATTGTTCCTAAAATATCAATTAGTGCTTGCTTTAAAATATTTTGGTAGTTTATTCCATGCATCAGCTACTCTCTCAAAGGCCCAATTAGTACATCTAGCATTCATATATAATTTCCTACACAGATTGACGGTTCTCTACTATTCTCTGATAACATCGAACATTGCCAGAGGTAGTTGTATCTAATTATACAAGGACTGGCCAGTAATATCCAAAAAGGGCACGCTGTTTGGTCAGCCCAACCAGCATACCATTGTAAATCTGAGACTAAACCAATGGAAAAAGGTCTGGTCACCCAGACTTTTTTCCATTAGTATATACCATAACATTTTTAGTTCTCTCTCTCTCTTTTTTTTTTTTTTTAAATAAGTTTACAAAACCACACACCTCAAATGAACAAAGAAGACAGTATAGAGAAAAATAAGAGAATAATCGGGTACATTAGGCAAATCTAAAGAAACGTACCCGATTATCCTTTTATTTTCTCTGTCCCATCTCTCTCTCGAATATTAAAAGTCTACCGATATCTTTGTTTCTTAATAAATAAAAATAAGATAAAATAAAAAAGGCAACGGAGATCATTCTTTCTCCAGTGCTTCCTTTACACAGCACTGATGTACTGCGTAAGTGTGGGAACGCAAGTCCCATATGCATGCACAGTACATCAGGAAGGCCCTAGGATATCGGAGAAAATGCGGAAGGGCATCACGGAGGCATTATATAAACACATTATTTAAGAAAAGTAAGTATTTTGTTCTTTAATAATGTCATTGTATAATAGCAATAACCGACTCCGTGGTGTGGTACATTGAAGATTTACCCATGTTTGTCTTCGCCCTCGTGATTAAACCACACCAACCATGGGTAAAAATCTTCAATATACTACACCGACTTCATTGGTTACTGCTATAATGCCCTATATACCAGAGTAAGGTCTCTTCTTAAATATCAGTATGAGACACTGTACAAGTTCAGATATTTTAATCTTTCATAATAACATGAATTTTCACATCCATGAATGACAATGGTATATTTCCACTGTACTCTTTTCAATATACTCATGCATATTTACTTATAAGCTTTCCATATTATTATTATAATACCATAGTCTAATTTGTGTAATGCAACGTACAATGATTTCAGCATTTGATTTCCTAGACTTTGTAAATCTTTTTATAGAGTATATAGTTTTAAAACTATCATTAATTAATTGGTTCTTATGATCAGAAAAACTCAAAGCTGGATCTACCCCATATACCCAGGTTCCTAAATGAATTGACAGTTTCAACCACTATGTGCTGTATTGAACAATCACCATTTAATCAAGGTCTCACAATTCTCAAATGTTTAGTTTCTGATGGTATTGATCAGCATATTATTCTCATGAAATTGCACTTGATTCTGATAAATATATTAGCAATATAAATAACTATACAAGGGCAAAACTTGGGCAACATGGACTTGTTTAAGATTTAATGATGAAAAGTGCAAGGCATTTATTTTTGTCAAGTAGAAGTTGCACAATATAAAGATCTGGAGTAACCATACTCTCTAAATTAACATTCAAGGAACATGAAACAAGCTGGTATACTGTTTAACATGACCCAGATATTTTTTAAGTTTGTTTGCTAGAGTAGTACACTGATCACAAGAGACCATTTGCAGGTACAGCACAGGTAATAGTAAACAAATAGTTGGAAATGTATAACATTGTTCTTATACTTGTACTGAACTGTAATTCTGCTTTCAATAATTATACTTCGGGAGAGCTACAGAGTTTCAAAATTATCCAGATAAAGCTGATGATACATTCCCACTCTGAACTTTATAGAATCAAGTATGTTCACTATACACAGAGATACTTTCAAGGAAAATTCTTAATGACTTCTAGAATATATAGTGACAAAGTGTGCTGAACAAGTTTTGATTTTAGACATATGTACTAGTCCCAAAACATTCAAAGACGTTAATTTTGTTATCAAAGTGAATAATTCCTATTAAAAAAAAAAAAAGATTTGTACATTACTTGTATCATCCTACATCTGTGGAATAAATTACTATGCAAGGTCTTTGATGTCATCTTATAGGTTCATAGGTTCATACTAGGGTATCTGCCCTAGGGCATTTATAAGCCTAGCCAGAGTGTGTTTGGCTTTCGCCACCCATTTTAAATTAATTTTGCTATGCCTTTTTTTGAGGTTAGTATACTGTGCCTCTGTCTAACAGTGACACAGAAGTGATAGCCGGGGTAAACCTACGATCTCCCATCCACTCATCAAGATTCCTCTTGAAGAGAGTCAATGTGGGACACTGCCTAACCTGGACTGGGATTTTATTCCAGAGTGAAGGGAGCCTCTGGGTTATGAATCTGTCCCTCCAGCATGTCCTATTTATTTCAGTACTGAGGTTCACGTCTCTCGAGTGCGTAGCTCAATGGGATTTGGATTTTCTGAGGTGCAGCATGTCCATTAATTCCGGGTTGGACATGGCTTTATACGTCAGGCACAGATCGCCTCTGAGCAGGCGGTATGCCACTAAGTAGAGCTGGAGTTTCTTTAACCGGGCAGCATATGGCATCTGTTTGAGCCCTTTGATCCTCTTGGTGAGGTACTTTTGGGGTCTTTCCAGTTGCTGCAGGTGTCTGGTAAGGTACATCCCAAAAGGGGCATTGTACTCAATTATGGGCCTGATGAGGGATGAGTAAAGAGGTACGATGACCTCCCCTGATCTAGATGTGAATCCCTTCATGATTAGGTGGGCTATATAAAATGTTTTTCTAACCACTTTGGCCACGTGGTTGTCAAATGAGAGACTGCTATCAACTTGGGTCCCCAGGTCCCTAATGACTTCTTCTGTACTTAATGGATTACCACCAATGTGGTAATTTGTGGGCACTTTGTTTTTGCCAAAGGGGATGACTATACACTTTTTGGCGTTTAGCTTGAGGCCATGGCTCTGGCACCAGTTGTCTGTTTCTATGAGGCCCTTTTGGAGGATGCTTGTGTCGGCTGGAGAGTTGATTATGGCACCCAGTTTGCAGTCATCTGCAAACTTGGTCAGCCACAGTCCTTCCGTGTTGGCCTGTACCGCCGAGAAATACATACCGAACAAGAGAGGTCCCAGGACTGAGCCTTGTGGGATGCCACTTGTAACTGGTTTGGAGTCTGACATGGCTCCAGCAATTCTAACCATGTGGGTTCTGTCCTTGAGCCAGTTTGCAACCCATCTAGTGACATAGGGGTTTATATTTAAGCTGGTGAGCTTATCTATAATGCCCGAGTGGGGTATTGTATCGAAGGCTTTTGCGAGGTCCAGGTAGGCTGTGTGGACCACCTTCCCCTCGTCAATGGCCTTGGTGACTGTTTCAAAGAAATCAACCAGGTTTAAGAGGCAGGATCTGCCCTTAACAAAGCCAAACTGGGTAGGATCCAGTGTCTGTAGGTCCCCAATATCTTTATTTATGAGGTCCATGATGATCCTTTCCATAGCTTTGCAGACCAAGCTAGTCAGGCTTATGAGGCGATAGTTTCCAGGATCCGTTGAGGCACCACCTTTGTGGAGAGGGACCACTGTTGCTGTACGTCACTCTTTGGGTACATATCCTGTAGTAAGGCTAAGATTGAACAGTAGTTTTATGTTTGGGTTTAGCTCTTCTTGGAGTTCATGTAGGACGCAGCCCAGGACACCATATGGTCCCATTGATGCTGTGTTTTTTGCTTTGGAGAGGGCGGCTCTTACCTGAGCATCTGAGATGTCGGGGGGCAGCACTCTGTTGGGATAGATATTTGCCCTTTTGGTGGGGAGAGGGGGGAGAAGTTTGCACTGAACCTGTCAGCTAGGATGTTGGCAATGTCTGTGGGCTCGGTGTATTTTTTGTCATTTTGGACTAATTCTGAGCATATCTGGGAATTCCCACCTGGGTTCCTAACATAACTAAAGAAAGCCTTGTGATTATCCTTCGTGTCCTGTGCAATTTTTCTCTCAAAGCTGGCCTTAGACGATTTTATGAGTGCCCGTAGTTTTTTGCTAATACTGATCAGAGATGCCTTCCCTTTTTGGGATTTTGCTCTATCATGTAGTAGCTTCCTCCTTCTATTGTATAGTTTGTTTATGGCTGGGGTCCACCAGACAGGACATCTGCCTTTGGAGGATTGGTTCTTGGTTTTATTTGGGATTGCATGATCCATGCATTCCTGAAGGTGTTCATAGAATGCGTTTATAAAGGATTCTGCGGTCTGGGCCGTATTTTCCACAGGCCCGGGGGCTTTGAAGGATTTTGCCTCGGTTTTGAGGCGTGTGAAATTTGCTTTAGAGAAGTTTTTCACTGTGGTTTTCTGGGCAGGGGGTGGGGTCGGGATGTGAATATCCAGTGAGATTAGTTTATGGTCTGATCTTACCAGCGAGGGATACACTTCTGGTCTGGAGCATAGTGTCCCCATGTTGGTGATGATCAGGTCCAGTATGTTTTCCCCTCTTGTGGGAGTGGTAACAAGTTGTTCCATAGCATTTGAGTTTATAAATTCTAGGAACCTTTGGGCTAGGGTGTTGGAGCTAGAGTAATGCTCCCAGTCTATGTTTGGGTAGTTGAAGTCGCCCAATATAATGGTGTTTGGAGAGACCTTCATATTTTCCAGTATTCTCAGGAAGGCCAAGTGGGGTTCCTGTGTTTGGGAGGGTGGTCTGTAGCAGGCTATAAACTGGAAGGCAGCTTTACCCACAGTTAGTTGCACATGGATAGTCTCTGATGCTTCGTTGTGTGCCACCAACCTGGAGGTGTGGGTATCTTTGATGAATATTGATACTCCCCCTTCCTTTTGTGGTTCGGTCCAAGTTTTGGGGCCGAAAAGCATGGTATGAGGTATAACCTGTTAGTGCTGGGGTGCTCTCGGCAGCCTTGAACCAGGTTTCTTTTACTGCACAGATATCGATGTTCTCCATGCTAAGGAGAGTTTCAAGTGCATGCATCTTGAGGTTTAGACTTCTGGCGTTGAGTAGCATTACTCTTAGTTTCTTATCCCTTGTGATACCTATGGAGGTGAGTTTGTCTTTTGAGCCTTGCCTAAAAAAGGCACTATGGGGGTAGCAAGAGCCTTTGCCAATATCCGAAAGCCCAGGGGTGACAGGTGCAAGCAGTCCCTAGCGAAGCATCATGGCTTGTCGAGCATGTCATCCCAGGCTGACAGGCATTGGATCCCCTTTGAATGACACCAACACTTAAGCCAATTGTTGAAATTGATCATCTTGTCTTCATATTGTGGCATCATTCTTGGTGACGGTAAGATGCTACTCAAGGTCAGGGTCATACCGGCCTGGGCTACATGCTCAGAGAGCTCCTCTATGTCTCTTTTCATGTAGTCCAGGGAGGTACGTCTCAGGTCATTCACACCAGCATGGACAATGACCGAGTCATATTTGTACTTGCCTTGGAGTGACCTGAGTGCTTGTGTTATGTGGCAGATCCTAGCGCCCGACAGGCAGCTCACCGTGACCTTCTCCTGGTGAGCGGGACATCAGTGTGCCTGACGATAGAGTCACCTATTACAAGTGTATCAGGTGTGTTGTTTAGCCTTAAGGCTGTGACTGTTCGGCACACTGGCTTTGTGAGCTATGTGTTGCACGTGTTTTGTTTTGGGGTAGCGGTTGCTTGGGTGTCTGCTTTGGAGGTCTCTGCTGCTTAGGCAGATTTTTATTTAGAGCCTCCAAGTATGTTTTTGTGTGTTTATGTGTTTGGTTTGTTGTCGTGGTAGGTCTACGTGAGACTGGAATTGTAGTGAGTGTGGTTTCCTTCTCCTCCTGACTGGTTACGCCAGTACTGAGTTGAGAGAGCTTAGCCTCCAGTTTGGCTATATGGTTGCATCTCTCACATGTGTTGGAATTTGTTGGGAGGAGGAGAGGGTTGTCTGTGTACATGAGGCAGTTGTAACATTGCCTCAAGATTCCCAGATTCACCAGCTGGACTGGAGAGGAGATTGACAAATGACCTTTGGACATGCTAGAATAGTATTGGGAATTCCTTTATAATTGAAAAAAGGGCCAATGGGGAACAAGGTACTCAAGGGGAGTTTGTGAGGGTGTAGTGCTTTTAATTTTTAGAGCTGACTTATATAATTGCTTTAGTGAGCAAGTGCCAGGTAACTTAAATGCAATGTGTTACAGGTAGCTTAAATGCAAAAACGACAAACAGTAACTTTCTTTCAAGTGAAACAAGGAAATAAGTACAGTAAGCAATGCAGATATCACTAGGGATCCACAGAAGTGCTAAAAGGCCACATTTTAGGTGGAATTAGCGTTTCAGGGAAATAAACAAACAACAAGCATACAAATAAAGCTAGATTCAGCAGGCCTGGATCTAGTCTATGCTACAGCAAACAAGGTGTACCAATTTCAGTAAGAAACAGTTAGAATATGCAGGCACTATAAGCCTTTAACCAGAAATTCCCTGCTCAGAAGGGCAGAGTCCAGCCTCTCCTCCCACAAGAGTGCAGACCGCAATCCTTTTTAACGTAAAATAACTGGCCTGAAGCCCAAGTGCTTAAACCAGAACGAATACACTTTTAGAATAACAGACACTTAGCTCTCAATCAGCAGTTCCCAACTTAGAAGGATGTAAGCTACCTGTCCTGCCACCACAGTGCAGGCCACAAACCTTCCTAATGTAAAACAACTGGTCTGAAGCCCAAGTGCTTAATCCAAAAGACTTAGAAATGATAGCTACACTTTAATCAAGTTACTACCAGCAGTAATAAATACAACTGAATACTTTAAAGAATGCCTTGATTAGTGCTCAAGTTATACAAACAAAGCTAGAATCAGCAGGCCTGGATCTAGTCTATGCTACAGCAAACGAGGTGTACCAATTTCAGTAAGAAGCAGTTCAAATATGCAGGCACTATAAGCTTTAACCAGAAATTCCCAGCTCAGAAGGACAGAGTCCAGCCTCTCCTCCCACAAGAGTGCAGAACACGAACCCTCTTAATGTAAAATAACTGGCCTCAAGCCCAAGCGCTTAAACCAGAATTAATACACTTTTAGAATAACAGACACTGAGCCCTCAATCAGCAGTTCCCAACTTAGAAGGATGTAAGCTACCTGTTCTGCCACTACAGTGCAGACCATAACCCTTCCTAATGTAAAACTGGTCTGAAGCCCAGGGGCTTAAACTAAAAGGCTTACAATGAGTTACACCAAGCAGTAATAAATACAATTCAGTACTTTTAAGATGACGCAAAAGCAAAATAAAGTAGGAATAAAACACAAATACAGTAAAAGCAGATACATTTTTTTTTTTTTTTTTCGGAAAGAGAGAAAGGAGTAGCAAAAACTAAGCTGATTGGCCTTCTCAAATGCTCTCCCTGTACTGGGTAGAATGAGGTAATGACACTAGACTGGGAGGAGGGTCCCAGATCAAATTTACACTAGGGGCGGGCAACTGCAAAGCCACCAACTATAAAAACACTATACAAACAGGGAGGGAGGGTGAGAAACAAACTGCAGAAATGTTACTCACAGCTGAAAAGCAGCAGTGAGCCTTTAAATGAAAGTTTTAAACAGCTAAAGGAGCCACTAGAAAAAAAAGAGTTTAACTGCAACAAGTTATCATAAACAAACAACCCAACAGATGCTTAATAAGGGTGGACAATTTCCAGTTAATACCTCACACACAGTGAAACTAGCTAGAAAAAATACACAGTACACAAAGTGCTATAAACAACAAAGAAATAAAGAACAAAATAAACAAAAAACAGGATACTTAATGTTATATACTGTAGCTCAGAGTTTGCTGAGTGTCCTTCCTTCGATTAGCTCACTGTAAAATGGCTGAACACTTACAACTGAGCTTCTTAGGTAACAGAAAGTTGAAACCTGAGACAGCTTTTAAGAAAGAAATCTCAAAAGAACCAATGGGGTGCTTAGTCTAAGCTGTAGTCCAGGAGACCTCAGTCAGCCAATGACCTCAAACAATTCTCTCTCACTGAAATGCCTGATGGCTTTGGCTAAAACAAGATGTCCCTGAATTATGTGCTCAGACACACAGCCTCCACAAACACTAGGCCCAAATACAAGCCTGAATATGGAAATGCTACAAATATCCCCACTACTTAGAACAAACTGCAGAAATGTTACTCACAGCTGAAAAGCAGCAGTGAGCCTTTAAATGAAAGTTTTAAACAGCTAAAGGAGCCACTAGAAAAAAAGAGGGAGGCAGCATTCTTATATGGACGGTTGGCCTGAACACTGGTAAAGCTAACTTAGGAGCATATGAACTTGTTATTCCAGAAGTGGGAAAAGCACTGAGTAATAAGTCCATCTTTAACTTTAGTGTTTATACAGCTATTTTATTTCGTGGAGGTGAAGGAGATCAAGGAATTTTTAACAGCAAGAAAAACTTATAAACATAAAGGTACTTATAAGAGACAGATTACATGGACAGAGCTTTAAACCTATCTTGGTATCTGACAATCTTTGATCCAGTGATCATTTTGTTTAGGAATGTCTGGAGTCTTTCTAGCTTCCTGAGGTATTTGGAAAGATACATATTAAAAGGGGTATTATACCCTACAACTGGCTTGATATTGGGGGAGAGAGAACAGAGGAATAGTAACTTCTTTTCACCTGGATAAGACAACTTTATTTATTAACTGATCTACATAGAAGGACTTCCTGAATACTGCTGATATATGGTTGTCAACGGATGCAGAGTTGTCTAAAAAGGTGTCAAGATCTCCAATGACATCAGTTTGTAGTGAGATAATGTCCATACTGCAAAGCTGCTGTCAAGATTTGTCTAACAAATGCTCACTTCACATTTAATATAATTTCTTTTCTAACATCACAAATTTACATTGTTTTGCTGCTCTCCCAGTGCCTTTTTTAGGCAGAGTCCATTGGATTGATATTCCAATGTTATTAACACATCAGTCCTGCGACTAGATCACATTAAGCTTGCTCTCCTTAATGTCAGAAGTCTAAACAACGAACTGTCTAATCTTGAGGTACTCCTGCATTTGGAAAAATCCATATCCGTGTAGTTACTGAAACTCGGTTTAAATGTAAACAGAGCACTCCCTCTATACCAGGATGTGATTTTTATACCTTCAGCCCCAATGGACTCCATATTGTCAAGAAACGTATTAACCTTCAGACAGTTCTTAAACACAGATCACTCTAGCCAAGATTAATTAACTAATAGCTTGTTGCAAACCCCCTTTCTTTGTTCCTTAATGATTATGCAAGATTACTATGTGCTCTAAATGATCTCCCTATAAACAAAAACAACCTTATTTTGGATGACTAATTACCCTTCAATAAACTGAGGCACCTAAACCTCTAATACAGGATATGTCCATAATGTCCAAGATTTAATAAATAAAAATTCCATTGAACAGCTGGTAAATAAACTTGTTTTAGAGGGCACAGCATTCTTGACCTGATTTTTTTTTAACAAAAGGCCACTTCTTAAACTATTCCTCTGGTATCACATTCCCCAATGAAATCTGACCATAAACTTGTGACCTTTCCCCATTGAATTGCAAACATGCCAGCCTCAACATTATATGTGACAAAATACCAAAATTCACTTATGACTGCACTTCTTTGGACCATAATACACCATCAAGCTGTATAAGAAGTATACACCCATTCAGAAAAATGCACAGATCTAGCAGCAGTATCATGGGAAATTCAAAGAAAAACCACCCTGGTGGCCCACCACCATGAACCAAGCAACAAAATAAATTCCTTAAATCATTTACTAGATCCAAAACCTATTTTCTCATAGATAATAAAAGTATTACAAAACAAAAAACCATGAAGAACACAACTGCATGCACTACAGGATCCCATGAACTTAAACTGGCCTCTGAAGCCAAAGATAATTATAAAACCATCTTTAGTTATGTCAGAAATCTCAAAACAACACACTACATTGCTCAGAACTTATTTGTAATGGGCCCTCCAATTATGACCCAAATAACATCGTCAATATCCTTTGCAAATAATATAGTGCCAACTGCACCCCTGAGGACTCCTATTTAAAGTCCCAAAATATCTGAATCCCTTAATCCCTTAATTATCTCTAAAAATCATTTACTGAAAGTACCAAACAAGCCCAAAAGTATTTTTTTCATGGACTCTGACAATATACCTGGTTGCTTAATTAATAGTGTTAAACATGTCCTTGCAGACACGCTCCTCAAACTGCTTAACTTAAGTTTAGCTACTGGTTTTGTCCATGATGAGTAGTGCACAGCACTTGGGATGCCCCACCATAAGGATGGCTTTACAACTGACCCAGGTAATTAGAGACTTGTCAGCCTTACAAACCTTATCTGCAAAGCCATGGAACATGCTACAACTGACATAATAAAACTGTGATATCAAGATTCTGGTTAGGCTTGACTCCCAACAATATGGCTTTGTGAAGGGTAGACCCTGTCTATTTAATATGGTAAATTTCTTCAAAGGGTTATGGAGGCTGTAGATGGCAGCCATGCGGTACATCCTGCATATCTTGACCTAGCAAAGGCCTTTGATAGCATTTCCCATGCTGGCATCATATAAAGGCTGAATAATTTAAAAAAAATCAACCCATATGTGGTAAAATGGACAGCAAACTGGTTGAAAGAATTCACAAAGTAGGAGTTCCAAGTGCCTCATAAGAAAGAATGAAAGTAACTGGTGGCATACCTCAGGGCTTGGTGCTAGGACGACTTCTTTGGTTTTTATTTCTTACATCTCTAAGCAGAGATTGAAGACCTCTGACTAGCAAAATTTATAGATACTGCATACTGGGAGTTGTAAAGTAATGTTACGGCACCCAAACCCTCCAGAATGAACTCTCCCTGCTAAACTTTTGTACCACAAATGGGCTCATATTAAATTCTAAAACAATTCCTCTCCTCATTATACTGTCTATACAATACACTTCTACACATAGTTAGGGACCTAATTATTTGGATTGATAGTGCCTTCTCTTTTGACATCAAATAGCAAAGGCTGTCAGAAAATCCTTTTATTTAGTCCAGGTAACAGCCAAAGAAATGTCAAAGTCTAAAGAAGTAATCACTGCCTTACAATCAGCACTGATCAGGAGAATTGAGTACAACATCCCCTTTGGGATTTATCTTACCAAAAACATCAAATAATTAGAAAGGTCCGCAAAGGTTCATAAACAAAAAGATCACAGAGGCTTAAAGTCCTACCAAGAGGATCTGTAAGTGAGGGGAATATAGACAAGAAAGGAACTGATAGTAATTAGCATAAGTGGAAAAAACAGGCTTAGTATGCACTAAAGCATGGGTATCCTTAATTTTAGGTTATGTAATGCCTGTGGATGCAGCTGTTGATTTGGGGCAATTGTTCCTATCTGGAGGGTTAAACTTTATTTTCTGAGGATAGTTTTGTGTGTTTGTTCTAACTTAATAGGGGAAATGGGGTGTTCTGAAAATGTATTTAGTTTTTGTTTGAGGGTTTTCATTAAAACAGAAAGTCTTGTAAAATATGACAAGTTCAAATGGAGTGAAGAAACAACTGTATAAAAGATCAGCCTGCCAAACATTAGCTTATGCATGTAACAAGAAAGTTGTTACACATTCAATAAAAATTATTATGTATAACAGGTGAAAACAATAGTTTATTTTCAAAATAACTATGCTATTCATATTATCTGAGAATGTCAATGGCCTTAAAAGTATAGAGAACAAGGAAAGCACATTAAATTATATTAAGAAATGCAGAATTCAACTAGCAGTGTTGCAGAGCACACATTTGTTAAGAAATAAGCATGTCAATTTGATGAAGAATGGATTTCAAGATGGATATTCAGCAGAATATCAGGGACAAAGGAAAAGGGGAGTAATTATATTAATTGCTACAGAGGCTCTGACAGTGATAGAAGGGGATTAAAAGACAATAATGGTAGATTTGTGTTAATAAGCGGCTACTGACAACGAAGAAGAATTGTGCTGGCATGCATTTATATTCAATCAAAAACTTATTATGGAGCTTAGGATAATTTGGAGAGAAATCTTTCAGCATGGAATATTAATCATAGGTGGAAATTGCAACTTAATTTATAATAGTGAGAATGTATCAGGGGACCTAGAAGGGAAAATAAAAGATTTCAGATTTCTGAAGAAGTTTATGAAAATAGCTGGTATGGAAGATTTTAACTCAGTAGTAGAAACTCTGACAAACTTTACATATCATTCCCCAAGGTGCAATAACTGGCCTAGAGTAGATAGAAATTTTATTTCACAGAAACATGTGCATTTAATTGAAAGTTTTGATACTCATCCAATAACTATTTTAGATCATGCAAAAAAATAGATAAGATAAAAATGCAGAGTAATGAAGTAAAACTGAGGCAGTAGCACTTTCTCGCCTACCTGTTAAAAGAGAGGAATTTAAGGAATGGATAGTGGAAATTATTTGAGAATTATAAGGGAAGACAGAAATATCCTCAGAAGTTATAGCTAGTTGGTGGATAAAATGAAGATTGAGTTTAAAAACGGTAGAAATACAAGATAAAGAGATGCAGTTAATTAATAGGAATTACTTAGAGGAACTGACAAAGATTTAAGTAATGCAGAATAACGGAAATCTCACAGAACAAGAAGAGGTGCAATTGCAGAGCCTCAAAGAGGAAATAAAGGAGTACTGAATAATGTACATGAGTTTAGAAAGACTGCCATTAAGCAACTATTTTTCTGCATTATTTTTAAATGGTGTTAACTTTAACACCTTTATTAAATTATCGCTTAAGACATAAGCAAACATACATTTACATAAAAGAAAACAAACCATATTAACACATTCCTAGTTGCAAACATACATCACATATATTCTTTTCTACATTTATCATCAATTCAACATTATATAACCTTATTAATTCTTGCCTTTCGTTAAACCTCACTCCTCCTCCAAAACATTATTATGGATGTATTGTTACCACAATTTCCATTTTTTCAATGCAATTTGCCCCTATCTTTTTCTAAAGATCCCACTTTCACTTCTTTTACCTCTGTTACAATACTCAATACTTCAAATATTGCTGGCTTAGACTTTGTTTTCCATTTTCTAGTAATTGCTTTTTTAGCAGCCACCAAAATTAAACATAACAATGCCTTACTGTGTCTAGACAATTTAGATTCTGTGTCCCAAACTCGAAATAATAATTCCCTTAGTTAGACCCATTTGCTCATCCAATATTTCTGACAGATTACTCTGTAGGGAATTTTTAAAGTCTGCCAATTCATTATGCTCCCAAAATATATGTTCACAGTTACCTCTTTCTTCCCCATCACACCTCCAACATTTGCCATCTACCGGAGGAAAAATTCTTTGGAGTCTGCTTGAGGTATAACGATACGGATGTAAAAACCTCCACGAGAAAATGCTAAACCTGCTAGACTGAGTCACACATTTGTGAGCCGAACATATATTCTCCCATTGTTTCCTTGTAAATTGTTTTTCCAGTCTCTCTCCCAATCTTTTCTAACCTCCTCTGATTCTTGTAGTTATCGTTCAATATTTTATATTCCCTACTAATTATTCCTTTTTAACCGCAGCTTCTGTTCTAGGTTCAGCTATTAACTCTAGCACAGGATGACTTTCACTTACGATTTCCATACCCCTTTTCTTTGCTTATACTGTGATATCAATCCCTGGCAGGACAGGCAGTCTCTAGTCTGCAGACCAAACATCATCTTTGTCTCATCTCACTCTTGCAACCTTTCCCTCTGTAGTTAGTTATTTTCTCCCAAACCTTTGTTTCCTTATCAGTTTTCTCCAGAAAATTCTAGCCCCCTCTTGCCTATCTTCTGTGCCACTACTTGAAGTCATCCCTATTGGTAAAACCTCATTTCTCCATTCTCATGTTGGCTTAGTTCTTGGAATACTTTTGCTACTTTATGAATATAACATAATATAGAATATTCTGTATGATTGTTATTCTCCTTAAGGGTTTGCATCCAAAATCCCACTTTCTTTCCATTTCTTAAAGCCATTCCCCCCTCCCCGCTTAATCATCATTCCTTTCCATTTTGAATTACAACTTTCTGCTTGTGTTATGTGTATGAACCTTAATGATGTAGCTCTAAAATAGCCCTTTAAATTGGGTAATCCTAAACCACCCTGCTCTATTGGACGGATGAACATATCACTTAACTCGTTCCCACATCCTCCGCCCCAGATGAATTTGTTTAATTCTTTACCTATTACTATCCACAATTTCTCTTCTGGTTGATAAAAACATGCCTGACCTGTATATAAAACAAAAGGGACTAAACATTTTCACGGCTTGTAAATTACCAGCCATATCCATAAACAAGAGCTTCTAGTTTCTCAGTTTTTGGATTATATTTTTAGTCTCTTCCCACATATCCTCAGCTGCCATAACAGAACCCTTTCTAGTCCATACACCTAAACACCTTATTTTCCCATTGCCCCAAGCATATATGCAACACAGAGCAGCCCAACCAAATGCAGCTGCGGGTCCAATATGAAGCAAAATTTAAAAGCTACTCTCAAAAGTTACAGTCAGAAAATCAGCTGTAAAATAAGTCTGGAGCAAGAAGAATGTCCCGAATACCAGCAATTCCGTACTGTTACTAGGAAAGATGCCAAAATGTGTTTCAAAACAAAACTCTGGCACAATACATAGTATAATAAGATTAACAGTAAATGCAGTTTAAAAGCAGAAATGGAATAGGAGTAAACACTTCCTTAACATCCCTAGGACTTTTATCAAGGTCAGATCTAGTTTAAACTGGTCAGTCCAACAGCAGTGAGTAGCTAGGAAAGGCAGCACGAAGCAGCTCAGATAAATACATTAGCAGGTCTTGCTATGCAGCACAATTTAAAGACTACAATTAAAAGAATCAGTCAGAAAAACAATGGTAAATTAAACCCTGAAGCAAGCAAAATGCCCAGAACACCAGCACATTTCCTACTGTAGCAGCAAAAATACATCCACAGGCTAGGAGAAAAAAGTATCCCAAATGAATAAAACCCTGGAACAATAAACATTAACATATTATCAGATGCACAACAATGAAACTCGAGTAAATAAAAAAAAAAAAAACGCTTCTATGATGTCTTTGGAACATTTAGCAAAGTCAAATGCAATTAGAATTAGATAGTGCAGTAACAGTGTATAGTAAGGAAATGCAACACAAAGCAGCCCAGCCAAACAGAGCTGCAGGTACTTTATGTAACATTATTAATTAATTTAATTAATCAAACAATAATCAATCTTTTGTTGACCAGGTTAGTCCCACAAGACTAGCAGCCTCTTTTCAGGGCAACCTGAGGTGGTATTTGTACTACTAATGGAAATTTGGCTAGGGCATTGAGGAGCTGCTAGATGGCAACAGAGGGCTCCTACAGCAGCAAGGAAAAGGCTTAAGGGAAGCAAGAGCACGGAGAAAGAAAGAAAAGCTATGGAGAGTTTGGAGGTGGAAAGTGAGAACCTGGAGAAAAATATTTTTGATATGGAGCTTCAGAATGTAAGAAAAGATTCCTGTGTGGTAGATATTACAAATGAACAGCATTTAGCTATCTCCTTAGAGAAAAACGTGAATGAGTCTGCTCTGTGGAAGTAGTCTAGATAACAGAACTGGTATCAGGAGGGCTTGCAAATGATGTACTGTGATAAATCGAACATGATTATCCTGGTGAACAGTTCTGATGTTTCATTGGATGAATGACTGATAACTTTTTGGAGTGCTGAGGACGTGGAAAAATAACCCAGTAAAAAAGCAGCTGAGAATGAAGCTGAACAAACTAATGCAGTAGTGTCAGTAAGTAAAACAAGAAAGCAGTAACAAACTGAGAAGGGGTCTGGTTTTGTGGCACGAGAAAATAATTGTAATCAAAACATATGCAATAGTAGTAGCAGCAGCAGAAAAGGACGGCGACAGCAAACTCTAAGCAAAATCGTATTTTTAAAAAGAAAAAAAAAATGTGACAATATGAACCAACAATGTGAGAATCAAACCCTGCACTTTGTGTCAGTAAGGTAAACATCTTAACCATTATGCCAACCTCCCATCCCAATTTGGTAACATTCTGGATTTTAAAGCTCACGAAATTTTATACATATTACAACAGAGAGTTTTGTGGCTTAACATTTAAAACCGATGAACTGATACAATTTCTGGAACTCTAATAAAAAAGGAGGACATTTATCCGTGGAACAATAATTTATTTTGTGGTAATAACTTCTATTTTTAAAAAATATATATTTTGCAGTTTAGAACTGGAAGAAGGCAATGTTAAAAAATAGATGCAGGGTCTGTGTGGGGAAAAAAAAAGCAATTATATACTCATAATAACGTTCCATCCGTATTATCTATTTTCATTCTTCCAAATAAAGAGTAAACCAAACTGAGATCAGTCCACTGAATAAATATATAACGAGCAGAGCCTCCTGTCTCAAGGCAAAAAACTGCACCAGCACGAACACAAGGAATTAAAAGCACAAAGTTTAATCCAGTTGAAACAAAGACACTTGCAATAGGTTAAGCGCTTTCATCCACCAAGGACTTCTTCAGAACACTGAATAAACCTACAATATACCTTAAATACAGTTGAATAATTACTTAATTGATTACTAATTACTAGATTCAACTCACATATTTCCTATTACTACATTTAAAGTGCTAGTGCTATATTGTGCCAGTGCATAAGGACAATCTTCCATTAAAAACAACAACAGTTATACTTCTAAGTATTTATAAAAATTTTTATACACACAATTAAAAATCTATAACTTACAATTGTCTAAAACTGGTTTGATAGAGATGTGTTCATTAATACCAGGGTGAGTGGAGGCATTTAATTTGACCTGCCACCTCACCTCCTTTTCACTCACTAGTTTCTTAACATCACCACCCCTGACATTAGGTCTGACCACCTCTAAGATGCCAAAACTGAAATTTGAACAGTCCTTGCTAGCTTTTAAATGCTTCCATAGAGCATTATTCTCATCCTGTTTTCTTATACTATACTGATGGTCGTAGATCCTGTTTCGCAGGCACCTAGTAGTTTTACCTACATAAAAACAGGGGCAGCGTGTACATACTGCTAAGTAAATCAAATTCGAAGATCTACAATTCCCTTTTTGAAAGAATACTTTAGTATTATTAATGTTCTCTAAGGTGACTTCCTGCACCGCCGTAATATATTGGCACTGCAAACATGTGCCACACCTAGTAGTCCCCCTACTGTTATCCAACTTCATCTGTTTATTCCCTAACAAAAATTTCAGATTCATACCATTCCTGTACACAAACTGGGGCTCACTCCCCACTACATCCAAGATCCTTTTGTCAGTTTTGAGTAACTTCCAATTTTTCTGAATGATGCTTTTAATGTGGTTACTAGGGGGTCCATATTGTATGATACATGCTTTCCCATATCTATCCTCTGCTTTACTGATATGAGCTGGTGTACTGATCAAGGTACCCCCCCCCCCAACAACGGGATATATCTAATCCCCCACTGTTGCCAAACATACGTCCGTAGATCATTAATCATACTCACTGGATAACCTCTTTCCAAAAAGTATTTACCAATTTTAGCTAATTCCTCACTCAAATCACTCCTATCAGAAGTCATCCTTGCAGCACAAATGAACTGCCCTTTTACGATGTTCCTCTTTTGGGCCCAAGGATGACTACTGGTGAAATGTAGGTAGGAATTGCTAAAGGTAGGTTTTCTAAAAATGTTGGACTTAAATTTGCCTTCATGTAAGGTAATCAGCACATCTAAATATGGGATACAGATCTTATCCAAATTCATAGTGAATTTAAAATATTCACTACATGAGTTGATATAACTAAAAAACTCATCTAACTCCCCCTTATTTCCTTTCCACACAAGAAAAACATCATCTAAAAAACGGTAATAGCACCCAATATGGTCCATCCATTGGGAACCAAAAATAAACTCCTTCTCCCAGTTGTAAAGGACTAGGTTTGCATATATTGGGGCGCAGGCTGCCCCCATCGCTACCCCTTTAGATTGTCTGAAGTACTTCCCCTCATAATAAATATAATTATGGGTTAGTACTATCTCCATAAAATCCACAATCAGCAGCGTCCTGTCCCATGTGACCTGGCCTATCTCTTGTATACATTCCTGGAACCTTCTCAATCCTTCCTCGTGGGGTATACTTGAGAAAAGGTCAACCACATCAATGGTTACCAACCATTCAGCTCCCTGGGATACCTGTGGTACCAGTCTACCCAAGAAGTCCCATGAATCACGGACTAGGTGGGTGATAACCCCAAGACTAGATTTTAACCACTTGTCAATGACCTTCCCGAAAGGAAAGGTTTTAGAAAAGCTCCCGGAAATGATTGGTCGGAATGGTGGGTCAACAAGGTCCTTATGGACCTTCGGGATACCAACAATTGTGCCTATAATAGGATGTTCCACTTTCAAGTATTTGGCAAGATCTAAATCGATACTCCCTTCAAGTATTAAGTCATTCACTAAGGCATCCACTCTGCTATATCCCCGGTTCACTTCATTAAGGGAAGATGGTTCATATTTTCCTGAATTCAACAATATATTGAACATTTTATCTGCATATGTTTGTGACGAGTATAATACAACCCCACCCCCTTTGTCCGGTTTCATTATCCGGATGCTCTTGTCCTCTTGTAACTTTTTTAACACAAAAAATTCCTTTTTAGTTAGATTGTATTTCAAAGTGTTTTTACCAGGATCATTACTTTTACTTTACTGTTGTTGTTTTTAATGGAAGATTGTCCTTATGCACTGGCACAATATAGCACTAGCACTTTAAATGTAGTAATAGGAAATATGTGAGTTGAATCTAGTAATTAGTAATCAATTAAGTAATTATTCAACTGTATTTAAGGTATATTGTAGGTTTATTCAGTGTTCTGAAGAAGTCCTTGGTGGATGAAAGCGCTTAACCTATTGCAAGTGTCTTTGTTTCAACTGGATTAAACTTTGTGCTTTTAATTCCTTGTGTTCGTGCTGGTGCAGTTTTTTGCCTTGAGACAGGAGGCTCTGCTCGTTATATATTTATTTTCATTCTTCCTCAACAAATGGGTTCAGACCTGACCCTCTAATCTGACTTGGCCACTTTTTCCAGCTCGTGGAACACAGAAACTCTTGATGTCCTCTCTTACCCACAATGCACTAGTCCCCTAACATCCTCAGATCTTGTTTGCTGTCTTTCAACCCTGTATAACATAAAAGAAGATGAAATATCATCTTAAGCTCAAATAAAGGAACACTGGTTCCTTCAGCATCTTTCAGTCCTTGCAGAAGTCAAAATGGTAGGGGGTTGGATGGAGGGCCATTGAGGAAAAATGGACAATACAGATGGAATGTTACGGTTAGTAAATAACTTATTTATCTAATGTTGTCATTTTCATTCTTTCCCAAAAAATTGGACATAGTCCCCAGCTACCTAAATCCCAGGAGGACTCTAAGAAAGGATATTCCTGAGCACCACTGAACCAAAGGCTGCTCTTCCCCTGGATACCAGATCCAATTGGTAATGAGCAATAAAGGTATGAGAATTAACCCAAGTTCCAGCTGAACAAACATCATCCAATGAAGATCGGGATAGAGATACAGAAGAAGTTGCCATAAATATGCTGGAATGTGCTTTTGGTGGTTTTGGCAAAGATGAGCTCAATTTGTTATAAACAAAGCTAATACAATCAATCAGTTAACTATGTGGCTAAAGTTACTTTAGAAACTGGTTTGCCTAATTTTGAGCCCGAAAAGGAGACAAACAATTGTTCAGATTTCCTCTCATTTTTGATTCTATGCAGATTAAACCACAATTGTCTGTGAACATCCAAAATGTATAACATATACTCTCCTTTGAGAAATTTGAAATGAAAACTGGAAGGTTGATAACTTGATTAATATTGGATTAGAGGTACATGGGGTAGGCATAAAGGAGACAGCAACTTTTATGTTGCGTGACCACCTGTGAGGCATTAGAATGGACCTGCTTGTCTAGTATCACTCTGGATTCCACCAGAATGTACGTTGCTATCAGAAACAGACTGGATAAGATCGCTCACTGCACACACACTCATAGATTCTCGACACAGGGGGTAAGATATGGTTCCTCCTTGTTTGTTGATTAACCAGACCACTGACATACTGTCCACCTAAATCACAATAGTTCCAGAGAGAAGAGAGTCTTGAAAAGCCTACAATGCTAGGATGACAGCTCTCATCTCCAGGACATTTATATGTCTGTTGGCCTCTTTGGAGGACCATGTGCCTTGGACTGTTCTTCCCAAGAAATGCCCCCACCCCAACTTATCTGGGAAGTGTCTGTGGTAACTATGGCCTTTGGCTAATGGAGAATAAAGAGGGTGACCTTGCATTATTTGATCAGAGTACATCCACTATAGGAAATAATTCTTGCAGGCCTGAGTTATCTTGATTTGGTTGGATGAGGGTTGGTGAAGAATGGATCACTGAGTCGCTAGGGTCCACTGAAGAATTCTCATGTGATACTTTGCTAGTGGAACCAGAATCATCACAGTAGACATTGACACCAATGCTTGAAGGATCAGTCAAGCTGAAAGAGAAGAACTTTGAATGATCTTTTTGATCTGGAATCGAATGGTTTAAATCCTTGATAGAGGGGAGAGGCTGTCATGAACACTGTATTGAACAGGGCTCTGAGGAATTCCAATGTTTGAGTTGGTTTGAGTTGAGATTTCTTGTAATTGATGGCAATTCCTAGGTGAGAGCATAACTGGAGTACATAATCTTGAGCTATGACCAGATGACGCCTGGTCAGAGCGATTATGAACCAGTCATCCAAATATGAAAACACCCAGAATCCCTGTAGCCTCAAGTGAGCTGCTACTACTACCATACAGTTGGTGAACACTCTAGGGGCTGTGGTGAGACCAAAGGGCAGAGCTCTGAATTGGTAATGACTTGCTCCCTGCTAGAAGGGTAGGTATTTCCTGGAGCGCCTGTTCATTTTGATATGATGGTACACATCCTGAAGATCTAGCAAACACTTCCAATCATCCTTGTGCAGAAAGAGCAGAATGGACTGGACTGTGACCATTTGGAACTTGGTGTACTGGACTGATTTGTTCAGAATGTTGAGATCCAAAACTGGTCTCCAGTACCCTGTTTTCTTTGGTACTAAAGAATCATGAGTAAGTTCTAGAATCTGCCTGGGGAGGGGGGGGGGTCTTCTTGGATTACTTTTTTCTAGCAGTTCATCTCTAGTGCTGCTGCTTCCCGCTGATTGGGGAGAACATTGAGGATTTTGTTTACAAGTAACGGGGGGTGGGGGTAGGGAAAAGGGTATTACATAACCTCTGGAAATGATCTTCTCTACCCATGAATCTTTTGTAATCTCTAACCAAGCTCCCTGGCGCAGGGATAAATGACACCTAACTGCCTCCAGAGGTGGACAATATGGCCTCTCTTCAGGAGTGCTAGTAGGATCTGTCAGAGAAAGAATTTCTAGGTTTTGCTGACTTCCTCTGCAGTGTGAGTACAGTCTTCCATTAGAGTTCCCCTCTCTGTCCCAGGGGAACTATCTTCAAGTGGATCTTGCAAGGGACCCTGGGACTTTCTGAACCACATTTTCTGACCACCTCATTGATTCCAAGAAAAGGTTCTTTGAGGAGTTGAGAAATGTACACCCACAGAAGACAGAATTTTACTTTACTACGCACACCTGGATATTGTGTCTAACTTTGGGGCCAAATAAAGAATTTCCATCAAAGGGAGCATTGATGAAGGAAGGACTTCAAGGGCACTGCAAAATCACACAGGTGCATCCAGGAATGCCTCCTAATGGAAATGCCTGAAGCCGCTGCCCTTGCGGTACCTTCAGTTGCCTGGGAGATGAGCCTCATGGACGAGTTTGAAATAGACTGCAGGGCAGCCAACTGTGAGGTAAATCAAGCTCTTTGCCTCAGAAGTAATGGTGCCAGGGATTTGGATGGAGGTGATGGAAGAAAGATAGTATATTAAAATAGGAAAGGGACCAAAATGAGAAATTATTGGATGAAATTGGAGATTGGGAAGTAAGGATCATATAACCATGAATGACTTCTATAAATAAATGGTCTGAATGGTGGACTGAATTTAAAAAGTATAAAATGTGTTTTTTTCCCCAATGACAGGATGATGTGAGAAAGTGATGTATGAGAAATGTATAAAAAGTATAGGAGAATTTAGAGAACAATACAAGAGACTACTATGATATGGAAAAAAAATATAATAAATAAACCACGAAAAAAAATAAGGAATTACTGCTTAGGCAGATATAGTATTTACAAGGGAGAAGGTTGGAAGTATCTACATGTTTGGGGAAAATAGTGATGGAGGATATTACTATAATGACAGAAATTAAAAATGTAAAAGGAGAGGTAAAAAGAACACAAAAGGAATTTATGAGCATTGTAGTACAGCATGTGGAAAATATGTACAAGAGTCAAAAGAAAGAAAACAGAATGGAAAGTAACACAGTGTGCAACTGTTTCCAACTCTGTTTTACAACACCTACATTTGTCTGTTTCTCCCACATGTTCGATGGACTTTGTAAACCAATGTGTACATAAGCCCACTGTCTTGGGCCACTGTTATTAACCTTTCATCTCTTGGTTTGAATTTTCCTCTCCTTAAGCATTCCTGCTTTCAATCCTGATCAACATGAGGTTCTTCCAAGGACATACAGTGTCCTTTTTAACTTCTCCAAATCTTTAGCATTTCTAATACCATGATGAGAATGTATCCCATTCCCAAGTCAAAGTACGATTAATGTTCATGAAATTAGTATTTCAATCTTATTGATGTCAGACAGAAGTGCTCTTTGCAGCACCTGCAATGTGCCCAGTAATGACTCTTCCTGCAATTCATACTGGGTTACATAGGTTCATAGGTAGGTACTAGGCTATCTGTCCGAGGGCATTTATAAGCCTGGCCAGTGTGTGTCGGCTTTCGCCGCCCCACTGATTAATTAACTGATCCTCTGTCAAGCAGAGCCAATGAAGTGATCCCAGGGGTGTATTTTCTGTTACCCATCCACTCGTCAAGATTTCTCTTGAAGAGCGTTAGTGAGGGGCTCTGCCTAATGTAGTTTGGAATTTTGTTCCAAAGCATGGGGAGTCTCTGTGACAGGAATCTATCCCTCCAGCATGTTCTATTTATTGTTGTGGCGAGGTTTAGCTCACTAGAGCGCATGGCTCGCAGTGACTTTGGATTTCTTTATTGGAGCATGTCCATCAATTCTGAGTTGGACATGGCTTTGTAAGTCAGGCAAAGATCACCTCTGAGTAAGCGATATGTCACTGAGTACAGCCGGAGTTTTTTCAGTCGGGCTGCATAGGACATATATTTGAGGCCAATAATCCTCTTGGTGAGGTACTTTTGTGGTCTTTCCAGCTGTTGGAAGTGCCTTGTGAGGTACATCCCAAATGGGGCATTGTACTCTATGATGGGTCTGATGAGTGACGAGTAGAGGGGCACTATAACCTCTATTTCTAGATGCGAACCCTTTAGTAATTAGATGAGCCACATAGAAGGATTTCCTAACTACTTTGGCAATATGATTGTCAAAGGAGAGATTACTATCTACCTGGGTCCCCAGATCTCTTATTACCTCTTCTGTAATAAGGAGGCTGCCACCTATGTGGTAATTTGTGGGTGTTTTGTTTTTCCCAAATGGGATGACTATGCATTTCTTGTCATTTAGCTTGAGGCCATGACTTCGACACCAAGTGTCCGTCTCAGTAAGGCCCTTTTGGAGGATTTTCCATGTCAGCCAGAGAGTCAATTATGGCTCCCAGTTTGCAGTCGTCGGTGAACCTGGTTAGCCATAGTCTTCTTGTGTTTGCCTGTACTTCTGAGAAGTATATGCCAAACAGTAGGGGTCCCAGGACAGAGCCTTGCGAGACACCACTTGTGACTGGTTTAGAGTTGGACCTGGCGCCTGCTATTCTTACCATGTGAGTTCGGTCTGTAAGGCAGTTGGCAACCCATTTTGTGACGTAGGGGTTTATGTACAGGCTGGTGAGTTTTTCTGTAATACCAGAGTGGGTAATGATGGCAAAAGCCTTGGCGAGGACAAGGTAGGCTGTGTGAACCACCTTTCCTTCGTCTGTGGCCTCAGTGACTGTCTCGAAGAAGTGAACCAGGTTTAGTAGGCATGATCTGCCCTTAAAGCCGAACTGGGTCGGGTCAAGTGTTTGGAGGTTCCCAGTGTCTTTGTTAATGAGTTCCATAATGATGTGCTCCATAGCCTTGCAGACCAGACTAGTCAGGCTTATGGGGCGATAGTTGCCAGGGTCAGTTGTGGCCCCTCCTTTGTGGAGAGGAATAACCATTGCTGTGTGCCATTCCATGGGCATGTAGCCTGTGGAGAGGCTGAGTTTGAACAGTGTGTTTAGGTGGGGGGTTAGTTTGTTCTGTAGTTTGTGCAAGACGCAGCCTGGGACACCATCTGGCCCCACTGAAGCTGTGTCTTTGGCTTTTGAAAGGGCTGTTTTTATCTGTGCGTCTGTGATTTTTGGGACACTATTTTCCGGTATTGTTGTGGGCCCTTTTAGGGGTGAGAGGGGGGGTGAAGTTTGCACTGAATCTATCTGCCAGGATGCTGGCAATATCAGTAGGTTCAGTATATTTTGTGCTATTTTGCACTAGTTCAGTGCATATCTGCAAGTTGCCATTTAGATTCTTAACATAGCTAAAGAAGGCTGTGTGGTTATCTTTTAAATCCTTGGCTATTTTTCTTTTGAAGTTAGCCTTTGATGATTTTATGAGGGACCTTAGTTTCTTACGGATACTGATCAGGGATATCTTTCCTTCTTGGGATTTGCTTTTTTCCTGAACTAGTTTCCTCCTTCTATTGTATAGCCTAATTATGGCAGGGGTCCACCAAACTGGTTTCCTTCTCTTAGAGGAGGGAGTCTTGGTTTTGCTAGGGATGGCATGATCCATGCATCCTTGTAGGTCCTAATAGAGTGCATCTGTAAAGGTTTCTGCATCTTGGGCAGCATTATCCTTTAGCGTGAAACCTACCACCTCTGTCTTAAGTAAGGTGAAGTTTGCTTTAGAAAAGTTTTTTACTGTGGTTTCCTTAGTTGGTGGTGGTGGTGGGGTGTGGACATCCAGAGTGATTAGTTTATAGTCTGATCTAACCAGTGAGGGGTTGACCTCCAGTGTGGAACACCTGTCGCCCATGTTGGTGATGACCAGGTCTAATATGTTTTCACCTCTGGTAGGGGAGTTTACCAGCTGATCCAGGGCATTTGAGTTGATGAATTCCAGGAAGCGCTGGGCCTGAGAGTTTGTACTCAAGTAGTTTTTCAGTTAATGGTAGGGTAACTGAATTCGCCCAATATCAGGGTGTTCGGTAGGACCTTCACGTTTTCCAGCGTCTCCAGAAAGGTGGAGTGGTGGTCCTGGGTCATGGAGGGTGATCTGTAGCAGGCCACAATTTGCATTGCAGATTTGCTCAATGTTAGTTGCAACATGGATGATGTCAAAGTTATCATGCTGCACCACTAACCTGGAGGTGTAAGTATCCTTGGTGAATATGGATAAACCCCCTCCTTTTGTGTTTCAGTCCGTGTTCTGTGGCCAAAACGTGTGGTATGAGTTGTAGCTCGGTAGTGCTGGGGTGCTCTCTGGAGCCTTGAACCAGGTTTCAGTTACTGCACAGATGTCGACGTTCTCTATACTGAGGAGTGCTTCGAGCACGTGCATTTTGAGATTTAAACTCATGGCGATGAGTAGCATAACCCTCAGTTTTTTGTTAATTGTGCTGTTTACGGAGGTGGGTTTGACTTTTGAACTTTGCCTAAAAAAGGCACTATGGGGGCAGCAAGAGTCTTGGCCAATATTCGAAAGCCTAGGGGTGATAGATGCAAGCAGTCTCTTGCGAAGCATTGAAGCTTGTCGATCATGTCGTCCCAGGCTGACAGACACTGTATCCCCTTTGAATGACACCAGAAGCTTAGCCAAATGTTGAAATTGATCATTTTTCTTTATACTGAGGTAACATTCTTGGTGAGGGCAGGATGCTACTTGGGGTCAGGGTCATACCAGCCTGGATTACATGATCAGAGAGCTCTTCCATGTCTCTTTTCATGTAGTCCAGGGAGGTACATCTCAGGTCATTCACACCAACATGAACAATGACAGAGTCATATTTGTACTTGTTCTGGAGCTTCTGAAGTGCTTGTGTTATGTGGCAGATTCTGGCTCCTGACAGGCAACTAACAGTAACCTTCTGCTTGTCCAGCCTAGTGAGAGGGACATCAGTGTGCCTGACTATAGAGTCACCTATTACTAGCGTGTTGGATATGGTATTTCGTCTTCAGGGCTGTGATTGTGCGGCACACTGATTTTGTGTTTTATGTGTTGTCTGGTTTGTGACGGGAGGTGCAGGTTGTTTGGGTGTCTGCTTTGGAGGTCTCTGATGCTTTTGCAGGTTTTTATTTAGAGCCTCCGAGTATGATTTTGTGTATTTATGTGTATATTTTGCCAGTGCTGTTTTAGTAGGTCTGTGTGCGGCTGGAGGTGTGGTGCAAGTGTTAACCTTCTCCTCTTGACCGTCTGTTCCAGTCTTGGGTGAAGACAGCTTAGCCTACAGTTTGGCTGTATAATTGCATCTCTCGCATATATTAGTGTTTTGTGGTAGGAGGAGAGGGTTGTCTGTGTACATGAGGCAGTTGTAACATTGCCTCAGGATACCCAAATTCACCAGCTGGACTGGAGAGTACACCTGAAATTGCCCTTTGGTCATGCCTGAATAGCAGGGTGAGCTGCTTAGTCGCTTGGTTGGTGAGGGGTGAATAAAGAGCCTTGCCCTGCTGGGCAATCAAGTGTCAGGGTATATTAGTGCTTGCTATTAGGTCTGAGCAAGTGGTAGGCTGTAGGATGCTTTTTGAGTGCTTAGGTTGAGAGGTAGACTAGTTTCAAGGGAAAAACTGAAGAGGAGACCTAGTGGAGCCGGGAATAATTTAACCGTAGCTAACCGGCACTGCCCGTCTCGCAAAACCGTGCAAACACGGTTTTTACAGTAGGGAAATGAAAGAGATAGAAATTAGCCCAAAATGGCCAATAAACTACTAACTTCTGGGTTGGAGCCACTCCTCCAGGGACAGATAGGCTGCTCAAAGCTCCCCTCTCTTACAGGTGAACAGAGAAACTTCCTTCGATCCAAGTAAGGTATGGGCAACTCAAACTAGTATCACAGCCCTGAATTCAGCACTAGCCTGAAAACTGGACTATACTAGCTTAGAAAGGCGGGAAACAAGGAATTTTTTTGCTTTTTGAAAAGATAAAGCAAAAATAGTAAAAAATACACTTAAAACAGCTTTAAACGACTACAAATGATCAGAAAAGGTTATCGCACTTTAGTGTGTAGCCTACAACAGTTAAACAAATTATTTAAACAAAAAAAACGACTTTTTAAAAGTGCAGGCAGTCAAATAAGTACAATATGTGAAAAAAAACAAGCTCTTAAATCACAATAAATGCTGGAAAACTGTGTTTAGGTGGAAAACTATTAAGTACAGCAAGAAAGTACAGAAAACTGATATTTAATCACTCCAAAGTCTCTCTTCTAAGCTAGAAGGCTTGTTTAAGGCTTTCTAGTGCTACCTAGTAGGTCAGTTACAGGAAAGTTGGGAAACAAGCGCAGATGTGGTCTTTTAAACCAGAAAGTTGAAAGAGACTGACAAACTGTCCAAATGGTCAATAAACTACAATTTCTGGGCCAAGAACCTCTCCTCTCATGGTAGACAGGCTACCTAGTGCTTACCACTCCCACTGATAAGCTAGAAGGCTTTCCTCCAACAAAGAAAGGCTTGCAGGGCTCAGAAGCTTACCAACAGTCCTGGATACAGCAACTTTGTATCTGGACTAGGCTAGCTACAGGAAAGGTGGGAAATGAGCGCAAGTGCGGCTTTTAAACCAGAAAGTTGAAAGAGATGGAACTGCCTAAACGGCCAATAGCTACAATTTCTGGGCCAGGAACCACTCCTCTTGTGGTAGATAGGCTACCTAATGCTTACCACTCCCACCGATAAGCTAGAAGGCTTCCTTCCAACACAGAAAGGCTTGGGGGGGGGGGGTTCAGAAGCTTACAAAGATTCCTGGATACAGCAAATCTGTACCTGGACTACACTAGTTACAGGAAAGGTGGGGAACAAGTACAAACCTAGGCTTTTAAGCCTATCCTTGACTTACAACAACAACTTGAGGCTCTGGACAATGGAATTGTATCCGATTCTGATTTTGTACGGTACCAATATGAATATAAGCGTAGCTTTTCCAGCACTGAATCATTACTACAAAAAATACATGAGACAAAATACGTAAAATCAACAGGGATAAGCTGGCCTATCAACAAGGTCGGGCTTACCCAGATCCACCGTATAACCAAAATAGGGACTTCGTGGATCCTTTGGTTCCCATGGAAACTAGTGCAACAGGTTCATCCATATCTGATGACATCATGGACTTACCACAATCTAATAACATAGCGATGGAGAATGGTGTGCGTCGCAGTGACAGAATTAAAAAGAAAAACTACAATCAACAACAAGCCAATAATACAAACAACAACCAGGATTTTCACAGGGGTGGCCCCAAATCAACAACTTATACAATGGGTCCAAACAAATACCAGCGCCAACAACGCAAGAGGAACAACCGATGCAGGAGGTAACCATGATGGACAATAATGATAACTTGACTATTCTATCCAGTAATAACGGCGATTTTAATGTATATAATTATTCTTCAACGATTATTGCACAAGATATGGTTGAATTTCTAATGAAGGGATTTAATTTTATGCCCAACCTAAAACCTAATCTTGGTCGTTTGTTATGTGATTTGAAAGTGTTTGTCCGGAAGCTTAATTTAAGCACATTATTTAATAATTCTAGCCATCTTTCAACAAATGAATATGTGTCCAGTGTTTTTAACCCTCCGTTGGATATTAATTTAGCAGCCTTTGAAAAAATTACAGAGATCCATATCAGGGCATTGGTAATTAACTATTATAGTAAACCTGAAACTCATAAATGTAATATTTCAATGGAACAAACAGTTTATTGAGTATGTAAAGGCACACAACATCCGCGTCATGCAACCTGACAAGGGGGGGGGGCAGTGTTTATGGATGATGATGATTATGCGAATAGAATGCATAAGATGTTATTTACATCTAACTATGATAAAGTTTCATTAAATGAGTTTAACCAGGCATATCAACGCATAAAATCACAATTAAGTGACTTGTTTATTGATGGGGTTATATCAATGGACACATATCATTATTTAACCATACCTACCCCTCTGACTCCAGTCATTTTTGGAGTACCTAAACTCCACAAGAATATGAGTGATCCCCCGTTGCGACCAATAATAGACGCACGTAAATCCATTACCTATGCATGTGCAAAATTGGTCGATACAAAATTGAAAGAAATTTTAAAAACAGAAACCCAAATATGTCGGGATTCCTGGCATGTATTGGAACATCTAAACAGGATACCATTTGACGCATCATATGGGTTTCTTACTGTAGATATCAAAGACCTATATACTGTTATTCCACATAACATAGGTATGGAATGGGTGAGAGACTACTTATTGTCAAAACAGATTTTAGGCAAAGAAGTGGATTTGATCATTTCACTCATAGACACTGTACTTAACAATAACTATTTCATGTTCCAAGATGAGCTATTCGTACAAAAATCAAGTGTTGCAATGGGATCACCTTGTGGTGGTAGTTTCGCCAATTCTGTGATGGCTTTTTGGGAACGTACTTATCTCTTTGAACATCAGTTTTTTAAAGACATGGTTGTCTGGTACACTCGTTACCAGGACGACATGTTCTTTATTATTTGTGGTAATTCTGAAGATGCTCAAAATTTGGTTAACATTATGTCCACATTTACTTTTTTTCTAGAGTTTACGTTTAATTTCAATAGTGAGACAACTAATTTTTTGGATATTTCTTTGTGTAAGGATGTATTCAACCAGTGTTACAGAACTTTAATATATCGTAAACCTTTTTATAGTAATTCCTTTTTGCATTTTGCAAGTAACCGCCCATATTTTCAAAAAAGAGGTGTGGTGAAGGGCCAACTAGTTAGAGCGTCAAGAATGTGCTCTCATGACAATGATTTCCCTAAAGAATGTAATGTTTTATTCAACATGTTTAATAATCGTGGCTACCCTACATCATTGGTCAATGGTCTAATCCAAGAAATTACTGTTAAAAGGTCAAAAAAACTGTTGGGTCCGATTCTTACTACTAATAATAGAGCCATGGTATATGAAGGTAACGATGATTCTATATCAAGTAGTTACAGCGATGAGTCGGTAATAAATGTGAATAAAAATGAAACTAATAGGTATTTAACCAGTTTTTTAACACAATTTAATGACATTTCACATGAAATTAGAGCAATATTGAATTCAAACTGGGGCCTTATTACACAAGATTCAATTTTAAATAGAATCCTTGGTAATAGACCTTTGATAGCTTATAGAAATGGTCCAAATATTAAGAGATTATTTGAGACACCACATCAAAAGTCTAGGAACATTAAAGGCATGTTCAAATGCGGGAGATGCAAATACTGTAAATACATTTTAACAGGGCCTTCATTTTTTATTAATGGATATGAGTATTTTGTGCAAGATAAATATAATTGCGAAAGCCAAGGCATAGTATACTTAGCAAAATGCAAATTGTGTCCAGTTTTTTACTTAGGGAAAACAGAGCGACAACTCAAACAGCGTATATATGAACATGTCTATGCAATTTCTAAGAATATTCAGGTTAATGCATTAGCAAGACATATTAATGAGCATAATACGCATAGTTTTCAGTTCGTAGTAGTCCAAAGTGTTCCTAAGAATCCAAGAGGTGGACCATGGCACCTCAAATTAGAGGAACAAGAATTGTTGTGGCAACTACGTACAAATGCATATGTTTTCCCGGGTATCAACGATATGTGTTCTATAAAATGTATACTTAGATTAAAAGCTCTAGAAAGATAATTTCATTAGATTAGGTGGCTATCAAATTCACTTAATAACATTCAGTATAGGATATTTATCTTGTATATATATTAATTTTTGTTTTTTTTAAATATTAACTTTTTTTGTAACTTCAAATGAGATAAATTTATACATTTTAAAATTATTTATATGTGTATTTGTATATTTTTTATATACACACATATATTTGTAGGATATACAACTGCATTTGTATGAATTTTAGACGATATTTTAGGTCTTGTCTTTTTAACAAAAGTTTGGGTAGGTTAATTATATAATTAATTATTTAATAAGATAATTGATGGTTCTTTTTTGTATTTAAGCAAGTTATGTCTTTGATTCATTTGTCTGAAGAAGTGCACGTATTGAAGGTGCATGAAAGCGCTAACAATAAACTGCTGAACTTGTGTTCATGACTCGTGGATTTCTTTCTTTCCTTTGAGGTCTACAGTTTTCGGTTCTTTTGTTTTTTTATAGGCTTTTAAGCTAGCAAGCTGAAAGAGATGAAAAACTACCCAAACAGCCAAATAAACTACAATTTCTGGACCAAAACTCACTCTTCCTATGGAAGATAGGCTACCTAGTGCTTACCACTCCCACTGTTAAGCTAGAAGGCTTCCCTCCAACACAGAAAGGCTTGGGGGGCTCAGAAGCTTACTAACGATCCTGGATACAGCAACTCTGTAACCGGACTAGGCTAGTTATAGGAAAGCCAGGAAACAGGTGCAAGTGTGGCTTTCAAACTAGAAAGTTGAAAGAAATGGAAAAAAATTGCTCAAACAGCCAATAGCTACAATTTCTGAGCCAGGGACCACTCCTCATGTGGTAGATAGGCTACCTGATGCTTACCACTCCCACTGATAAGCTAGAAGGCTTCCCTAAAACACGGAAAGGCTTGGGGGGCTCAGAAGCTTACAAAGAGTCCTGGATACAGCAAATCTGTACCTGGACTAGACTAGTAACAGGAAAGGCAGGAAACAAACCCAAACACAGGCTTTTAAATCAGAAGGTTGAAAGAGATGGAAAAGCTTCCCAAACGGCCAATAAACTATAATTTCTGGGCCAGACACCACTCCTCCTGTGGTAGATAGGTTACCTAGTGCTTACCACTCCCACTGATAAGCTAGAAGGCTTCTCTCCAACACAGAAGGGCTTGGGGGGCTCAGAAGCTTACCAATAGTCCTGGATACAGCAAATCTGTACCTGGACTACACTAGTTACAGGAAAGGCGGGGACTGAACTCAAAATGGGCTTTTAAACCAGAAAGTAGAAAGAGATGGAAAAACTGCCCAAATGGCCAGTGAACTACATTTTCTGGGCTAAAACCCACTCTTCCTGTGGTAGATAGGCTACCTAGTGCTTACCATTCCCACTGATAAGCTAGAAGGCTTCCCTCCAACACAGAAGGGCTTGGGGGGCTCAGAAGCTTACCAACAGTCCTGGATACAGCAAGTCTGTATCTGGACTAGACTAGTTACAGGAAAGAAGCTTAGAATTTTTTTTTATATACAGAAAAGCAGCTAAAACAGCAGTGCCTGAAATCAGAATATGATCTCACTACACTCAGTTGAGTGAGCAAATGAGATGGGCTCAGAAGGAGTATCCAAATACAAATCTACAAGAGGGGCAGGCAGTTTCAAAGCCACCAACATTAACACCAAAACAAGAACAGGGAGAGTGGGTGGGGAACTAACTGTAGAGAGACAGCCACAACTTCAGTTGAGTTAATATTCAGTGAGAAACACAAATAAATAAATTAAATACAGTACTATATGAAAAAGAGCAGATAAAAGTGTACTTAAATTCACTTATACATCCAGTTGATTTCAGGTAGATCTTATGGAGATGGACTGGTAACATATATAAATAGGATTGTAGATTCTTTTTTACAAGACCCATTCCTCTCACTACTATTGGAACTGTCTGGATATCTTTCTTCCACATTGCTCCTGTTTCTGCTTACAGATCCTGATATTTTATGATTTTGTGTGTCTCTGTATGCAAGACACCGTAGTCACTGTGTGTGGCAATTTCAATGATCAATGCTACTTTTGTCTTCTTTTCTTGGACCATTATATCCAGTTTTCTAGCATCTATCTTTTAAACTGTTGGTAATTGGTGATCCCATGTAATATAAATGTCATCATTTTCTACAATACTTTGTGGTTCATGTTTCCAGTGTTTTTCAGCCACTTCAATACCATAATGTTTGCACAACACCCAGTGCAATAGTCTTGCCACGTTATTGCGCCTTACAGTATACAGTCCTCCCTGCCATTAGTATGTCACAACTAGTAACAAGGTGTGCGACCGTTTCCAATTCGGTTTTACAAAACCTACATTTGTCTTTCTCCCACATGTTCAATGGACTTTCTAAACAAAAGTGCACATAGCCCCTTATTAACCTTTCATCTCTTGATTTAAATTCACCTCTCTTTAACCATTCCTGCATTTGTTCCAGATCAAGATGAGATTCTTCAAGAGATTTTCTATACTTGCAACTATATTTATGCTTTTTCTACATTTCTTGCCTTCTCGTCTGGTCCTTCACCTTATATTCTTTCTTTTGTTTTTTTTTGGCACATTCAGTTGCTGCCTTATTTTTATCGACTACTGGTTTGATTTCCATTCAGGCTTGACGCCGATATGCTGCTGCTAGATTAAGCACAGAAGTCATCTTAAATTTATTCTCATGTTTCAAAACTTTCACTACGTTTGGGTCTTGTGAGGTCAGCAGATATGTGTGGAGTTCCATGACTGCAGATCTATACATGTAATCAATTTCAAGGAGGTCCATCCCTCCTTCAGAACAGGGACTACATAATCTTGGTGTACACTGATTTTTACAGATCATTTGGTGAGCATGAAGCATCCTTTTTTTTAAATATCTAATCTATCCAACACATTTTGGGGCCAATCAATCACTCCAAAACTGTAAGTTAGGACAGGAAAAGCAAATTGGTTTATAGCTTGGATTTTGTTCCTAGATGTCAATGCTGTTTTTAGGATTAATTTAAGTCTTCTGAAGTATTCCTTAATAAATTTTATTCACATTTGTTCATGTTTTATTGCTTATCCATCAATTCCCAAATATTTATACACTCCCGCTTGCTCAAGTTTTCTATCACATTCTTGTCCCAAACTGATGTTTTCCTGGTGCTGCAGTTTTCCTGCTTTAAAGGTTGATTTTGCACATTTATCAAAACCAAATGACATTCTTATATCATCTGAAAAAGTTTTGACAACCTGCAGTTGTGCTTTCAGTTCCTCATCTGATGAGCTATATAGTTTTAAATCATTGACAAAGAGTAGAGGAGTTTTTAGACTTTGTTGTTTTCTAGGAGCCAAATTATAGCCATGGCCTACTCTGTTAAGTAGACCGCTAAATAAGTTAAGAGCAAGGCAGAATAGCAATGGTGACAGAGTCACCCTGGAAGATCCCCCTTTGAATTTTTATCCCTGGGATAATAATTTGTCCTTTATCATGGCTTAATTGCAAAGTGGTCTGCCACTGTTTCATGGTTACTGTTATGAGTCTATCACTGTAGGGTGTATCTTATACATTTTTAAGCACACATCCATTAATGTGAGATACTATCAAATGCTTTTTGTAGTCAATCCATGCCATACTTAGATTCTTCCCCTTTTTACAGTTCTCCACTATGACTTTAACAACAAATGATCCTTTATTCCATACGACTTTCTTCTATTGCCCTTTTGTTCTACTGCCATAATTGAGTTTTCGTCTAAATGACTATAAAGTCTGTCAGCATCAATTCCTGTGTAGAGTTTATACATCGTCGGAAAGCAAGTTACTGGTCTATAATTTTTCAGGTAGCTTGCAGGTTCACTCTTAAGTAGGACCACTGTTTTTCCTGTTATTAGAAAATGTCTGTTCGAAGTGCTCATATAAATAATTCTTATTCATGGCTAAGTCTTTGTGCAAAGATGCTAATACTTTCAACCAAAAGTTAGGCACTGCATCTGGGCCTGGGGGTTTTCCATTTAGAGGCTTTTATTAATTTTGATTCAATCTCTCTGGTTGCTACTTCATCCCATTCCATATCCTGTATGTTTATTCTTCTTATTCTTTCTTTTACTTCTTTTATCCATTTAGCATCTTTGTTATGTTCCACAGGCTCTTCATATATACTTCTCCAAAATGTACCTATTTCTTCTTTTTTTGGTGGTCTTTCAAATTCCTTTTACCTTGTTTCCCAATTCTCTATAAAATGTTTTTGGATCATCAATAAATTCCTTATTTTGTACTTTTCCTTTATATTTATCTGTGTATCTTCTAAGTTTTTATGCCTCTGCTGAAATTTTTAGTTTATTTTCTATAGTACATGATAGATCCTGGTCTATTCTAATACTGTGCATTACTTTTATCACATCTATCTTTCTTAGTATTTTTGTTGATCTATTCCCTCTTCTAGTCTTTTAACAGTGACACTTCTTGTCTTAATTGCTTTATAGTTTTCTCTATTTGATACTTCCATGACAGTATTCAATTTATCTCCTTCCTTTCCCTCACTACCCTGTGTTCTTGTGGTAGAACTATCAGTTATTAATTTAGCTGCACAGTAATATATCCTGTTTACATCTGTTATATCACATTGATCTCTATGGACAGTCCTAATTACTGTGTTCATTTGTCTTATCAGACTTCTAACTTTTGGGGTTTTATTGACCTTCTGCAGTCTATTTTTTTAATTGATTTTAATATACCGGTTTCTATTAAATCAAGCAACTCTTCTCTTGGCTCATTTTCTTCCAAGCTGAGGGAATATCCCTTGCTTTCCATTTCCTGCTGGCATTCTATAGAAAGTTCTATAGCATCTTCCTGTGGCACCTTTGCTTCAATTTCATCCTGTGCTATCCATTGCTCTGTCACATGGGAACTCACTAACCTACCACTCCTCAACATTGACTGCATCAGAATTTCCACAGTTTCTTGTTCCGTCTCTTGCTCTCTAGCTTAAAGTGAACTTTTATACTGGTTTCCTGTGGAAGGCTCCAAATTATCTTGATATGGCACCTGACCAATTGCTTCCTGATCCATTGGTTTCTTGTTAATTTGGATATCCATTGCTCTATCCTGTTGTGGTGCTTTCTGCATTAGATTTTCTACACCAAATCCTTCACTTTGCAGGTGCTCCACAACTTCAGTTTCTATTTCTTTAACTTCTCCATTACTAATCTCCTTTTCTACTTTTCCTCTTTGTCTTCTTATTTTTTGTATTGTAAAGTTATCCATATCCGGATTCCTTTGCCTATATTTCTCTTAAAATATCTTTGGTGCTGCTCTTTTTTTATTGGTTAGTTTTGCCACATTAGTTACTTCTGCCTTTTTAATTTCTCCAAGTCATCTGGGCTTCTAATACCATGACGGGAATGGACCCCATTCCTAACTCAAGCTACGATTAAAGTTTATGAAATTAGTATTGTTTCAATCTTTGATGTCAGCTAGTATGTGTTCTTCTCAGCACCCGCAATGTGCCCAATAATGACCCCTTCTACCGCTCATATGGAGTTACATGGATTGGTAACATATCTAAACAAGATTGTAAATTCTTTTTTACAAGACCCATTGCTCCTACTACTACTGGAACTTTCTGGGTATTTTTCTTCCACATTGCTTTCATTTCTGCCTGCAGATCCTGGGATTTTATGACTTTGCGTCTCTGTACGCAAGACACTATAATCAGTGGGTGTGGTGATTTCAATGATCAATGCTACTTTTCTTGGACTACTAAATCCAGTTTTCTAGCATCTGTCTTTTGAACTGTTGGTAATGGGTGATCCCATGTGATATAAACTTCTTCATTTTCTATGATGCTTTGTGGCTCATGTTTCCAGTGTTTTTCAGCCACTTCGATACCATAATGTTTGCACAATCCCCAGTGCAACAGTCTCACCACATTATTATGCCTTTCAGTATACAGTTTTTCTGCCATTAGTGTGTCACAACCAGAGACAAGGTGTTTGACAGTTTCCAATTCGGTTTTATAAAACCTACATTTGTCTGTTTCTCCCACATGTTTAATGGACTTTGTAAACCAACTTGTACGTAAGCCTACTATCTTGGGCTTCCAATATTAGCCTTTCATTTCTTGGTTTTAATCTGCCTCTCCTTAACCATTCCTGCATTCATTCCTGATCAACATGAGGCTCTTCCAGAAGTTTTCTATACTTGCAACTATATTTATGTTTTTTCCACATTTCTTCCCTTCTCATCTGGTCCTTCATCTTATATTCTTTTTTTTTGTTTTGTTTTTTTGACAGCACGTTCAGTTGCTGCCTGGTTTTTATCTACTTCTGGTTTGATTTCTATTCCTGCTTGACGTCGATATACTTCTGCTAAATTAAGCAGAGACATCATCTTAGATTTATTCTCTTCATGTTTCAAAACTTTCACTATATTTGGATCTTGAAGTCAGTAGATGTGTGTAGTCCCACAATTGCAGATCTATATGTGTAATCAATTTCAAAGAGCCCCATCCCTCCTTCGGAATGGGGAATATATAATCTTGGTATACACTGATTTTTTATAAATCATTTGGTGAGC
Source organism: Protopterus annectens (assembly GCF_019279795.1). Classification (NCBI taxonomy): domain Eukaryota; kingdom Metazoa; phylum Chordata; order Ceratodontiformes; family Protopteridae; genus Protopterus; species Protopterus annectens. Next base: position 377,800,540 of record NC_056747.1, on the reverse strand, counting down.
AGGAAGCACCCTTCTTGTTTTAATATTTAATCTATCCAACACTTTTTGGGGTCAATCACTCCAAAACTGTAAGTTAGGACAGGAAGAGCAAACTGGTTTATAGCTTGGATCTTGTTCCTAGATCTCAGTGCTGTTCTCAGGATTAATTTAGGTCTTCTAAGGTATTCCTTACTGAGTTTTATTTGTGTTTATTCATGTTTTATTGCTGATCCTTCACCAATTCCCAAGTATTTATACACTACCTCTTGCTCAAGTTCTTTTATATCACATTCTTGTTCCTAACTGATGTTTTCCTGGTGCAGCAGTTTTCCTGCTTTAAAAGGTTGCTTTTGCACATTTATCAAGACCAAATGACATTCTAATATAATCTGAAAAAGTTTTGACAATCTGCAGCTGTGCTTTCAGTTCCTCATCTGATAAGCTGTATAGTTTTAACTCATCAACAAGGAGAAGATGAGAAGTCATTAGACTTTGTTGTTTTCTAGGAGCCAAATTATACCCATGGCTTAAGCTGTTAAGTAAACAGCTTAATGGGTTAATGGCAAGGCAGAATAGCAATGGTGAGAGAGTCACCCTGGAATACCCCCCTTTGAATTTTTATCCCTGGGATAATAATCTGTCCTTTATCATGGCTTAATTGCAAAGTGGTCTGCCATTGTTTCATGGTTACTGTAATGTAGTCAGTGTAGAGTGTATCTTATACATTTTTAAGAACTCCTTTATCCATGAATGTGGGATATTATCAAATGCTTTTTTGTAGTCCATCCATGCCATACTTAGATTCTTCCCCTTTTTACAGTTCTCTACTATAACTATTTAACATATGATTCTTTGTTCCATATGACTTTTTATTGCCCTTTTGTTCTACTGCCATAATTGAGTTTTCTTCTAAATGACTCTAAACTCCGCCGGCGTCAATCCTCGTGTATAATTTATAGATCGTTGGAAGACAAGTTATTGGTCTATAATTTTTAGGGTAGCATGCAGGTTCACTCTTAAGTAGGAACATTGTTTTTCCTGTTGTTAACCAGGTTGGTGTCTGTTCGGGGTGTGCATATAAATAGTTCTTACTCAAGGCTAAATCTTCATGCAAAGATGTTAATACTTTCAGCCAAAAATTAGGTACTGCATCTGGGCCTGGGGTTTTCCAATTAGAGGCTTTTAACTTTGTTTTAATCTCACTGACTGTTACTTCATCCCATTTCATATCCAATACCTTTAACTCTCATTCTTTTTTTTAACTTCTATCCATTTACCATCTTTGTTATGTTCCACAGGATCCTCATATATACTTCTCCAAAATGTATCTATTTCACTTTTTTTGGCAGTCTTTCAATTCCCTTTACCTTATTTCCGAATTCTCTACACATTTTTTTTAATCATTAAAAAACTGCTTATTTTGTACTTTTCCTTTATCTTTATCTTCATATCTTTTAAGTCTTTCCATCTGTGTTAAAATGTTTAGTTTATTTGCGATAATACATGATAGATCCTGGTATGTTTTAATACTATGCATAGCTTTTATCAAATCTTTCTTAGTATTTTTGTTGATCTGTTCCCTCTTCTATAATCTTCCAACAGTGACACTTCTTGTCTTAGCTGCTTTATAGTTTTCTTTACTTGATATTTCCATGATGGTATTCACTTTCGCCCCTTCCTTTCCCTCGCCACCCTGTGTTCCTGTGGTAGAACTTTATCAGTTATTAATTTAGCAGCACAGTAATATATTCTGTTTACTTCTGTTATATCACATGGATCTCTATAGACCATCCTAATTACTGTGTTCATTTGTTTTATCAAACTTCTGACTTTTGGGGTTTTATTAATCTTCTGCAGTCTACTTCTTTCATTGATCTTGATATATCTATGTCTATTAAATCAAGCAACTCTTCTCAATTCATTTTCTTCCAAACTGAGGGCACATCCCTTGTTTTCTGTTTTTGTGGGCATTCTATAGAATATTCTATAGCATCTTCCTGTGGCACATTCTCTTCAACTTCATCTTGTGCCTTCCATTGCTCTATCATATGGGAACTCACTGGCCTATCACGCCTAGACGCTGACTGCATCACAGTTTCCACAGTTTCCTGTTCCTTCCTTTGCTGTCTAGCTTCAAGTGAATGTTTATGCTGCCCTGTATAAGCATTCTAATGTTTGCAAAGGATTTCGCAAATTTTGTTCTGGTATCCTGGAAAAATCAAATTGGATCCAAGAAGGGGGGATTATAAGACTTTTTTAAAAATAAGGGAAATTAAGTGGCAACTTAGATTGGGAGTAATATCCCCTTGGGTTAATGAGAAGGTGTCTATTGCGCCTGTCCTGTACAACAAAGCTACCAAATTATAGACTGCTATTTTAAATGATTATTGGATTGTACATCATAAAACTGTTTTTAAAAAATGAGAAAGTGTGTTTCTGTAACAGGATGGAATTTCTTTTCTGATATCTGGCTGGTTCTTTAAAAGAAAAAATAGGTTTAATTTATTAACTAGCAGCCAATTAAATATTTGCTCAGATAGTTTACAATGCTCCTGTGCTGGTATGTAGTTATTCTGATGAAGTCTCTTCTTTTTGAGATGAAAGTGCATAATGTTTTTACTATTGTCATAGTAAACTGATTTTAAAATCATTTGGACCTTCCATGGCATTAAGTAAAAAGAGAAAATTATTACTTGAGGAATTAAAAGGCTTGTTATACAGAATGCGACTATAACAGTGGGTGACTTGAACTGCAATTTAGGAAAGACTAATGGGCAAAATAAACAGAGATATTTAGGTATACAGGCAAATGATAAGGACAGGAAGTTTGCAAGTGAGTAAAAAGAATATGCATATATTAGGGGGAATAGATTACATGCTGTACTCTATAGACTTAAATAAGAAAAACTGTAGAACTAATAATGTTAACATCTCAGATCATTGTGCTATACAACATGAATATATTAATGATGAAGGCTATATTTAGGAAGGTAAAAGTAATAAAGTTTTATAAGGAGAAGTAATAAAAAAAGTTATTTTCAAAAACGTGGAAAAATTATGGAATAATCACGAGACAATGCTACTGTTTTATGATGCAACTGAAGCATGGTGGGTCACACAGAAGGAAAAATATAAAAGGGAATGTGTGATTTTAGAAAAAAGTTATTTATTACAAAAAAGAAAAGGAAAAGTACAGCGTTTCAAAGGTATGAGAAATTGATAAAAAAGGATAGAAAAGAAAAAGCCATAGAAAGCAAGCAAAGACAGTTCATTATATAACTGAAGATATTTATTATAAGGTACACCTAAGGAAGTTTATCATTTTATGTAAAATTGTAAAAATAGTGAGAAGAATGGAATATATATCAGATAAATAAGGAAGTAAAAGAAAATATATTAATAGTATTATTTAAATGACTGAAGAATATGTTATGGAGACATATCCTGATACTAGTTAGATAAGTAAAGTAGCCCGGGTACTGGCAAAAATTACCAGAAGAAAAAATATTGGAACTGGAAAAAGAAACTATGATGGAAGAATTAGATAATGTTTTAAAATCCATTAAGTGTTCCAGGGCCATATGGCTTAGGACATGATTTTTTAACGAAATGAATTATGTTACAAATGACCTATTTGAAAGTTGTACTTTTTGATTTAAATGTAAAATAAGAAATGAAAGAGTTTGTAAAGGCTTACTGGTATTTATTTATAAAAAGAAAGGTGAAAAGGCAATATTAAGAATTAGAGAACAATAGCGTTAAATAATACTGATAAGATTTTCATGAATATTATACTAGCGCAGTGGTAGCATTATTGTCTCACAGCAAGAGGTTCTCCGGTTCGATTATTGGCTGGAGTGCCTTCTGTGTGGAGTCTGCATGTCCTCCCTGCGTTCGGTGTGAGTTTCCTCCAGGTACTCCGGTTTTCTCCCACATTACAAATACATGCATCTGGAGCATTTCTCCCCGGGCCTCCGCTGAAAACTGCCTTCGTTCCAAGTCAGAGTTTCCCGGTTAACAAATGTTAAATAAATAAATAACAAATAAATAAAAAGATTAAGTAATTATTTAAGGAATTTAACAGAGAAGAATACATATGGATTGGCAGGAAGGAATACAAATAATGTATTGATTATGGTAAAAAGTTATTGAAGAAATAATGGTTCTAATAATAAATTATCAAATGTTTCTACATGACATACAACTAATATTAAACATCATGATATATTTAATATTCTGGATCAATATGGCTTAGGATGTGAATCCTATTAGATTTGTTTATAATAAATGGAACTAGTAATAGTTAATGGATGATTTACTAGCTAAATAAATAAACAAGGATTATGACACGAATGTCCACTAAGCACTTCATTACGTGCTTTAGTTATAAATGCAATGATAAGTACGGAAAATAAGGAAAGTTGGAGAATGTGCAGTTTTACTTAGAGAAACAGAGATTCCTACATATGCAGATGATTTAGCAATAACTGTAAAATGAAAGGGATGGATAAGAAAAGTCATTATAGAGATAGAACATTTGATAAAGTTAGTAGGTTTAAACATTAATAAAGAAAAAGTACAGGGAATGGAGATTTATTAAAATATATACTGAAATGTTAACACAATCTTCTGTTTCATTATTAGGAATAACTTTTGGTAAAAAAACAAGTATGAGTTAGAATAACAGTGTAAATTTTTAAGTGATGTTAAAGAAGTTATAGAAATGCAGAAATCATTTAAATTACCTTTAAGAAGAGTTATCTGCTTTATAGTTTTATTTTATGTATATTAGGGCATCTAGACAATGATTTTAATTTTCGTATTGAATTAGAAAAAGATTTACTGGAATCTTATATTCTATGGTGGTCAAGATTAAACCCTGTCAGGAGAGGTGTTGAATATAATAATTGGGAATAAGGACGATTACGAATAAAAAAAAAATCCTGTGACATTTTTGGCAATTTTAAATATATTTTGGATTACATAAAAAATACAGAGAACAGAAATATTGTATTGATAAAATTGTAAGTTTAAAGTATAAAGAATGTGTGTTATGGGAAAAAGAATAAATGATTTAACAGGGGAAGAAAAAATGTATTATACATTTATAAAAAGATGGAATATGAAGTGGGGTCACATTTCTAAAACCAAAAATTTATGGGATAAAGATATTATGGAAAAATATTATATTAGCACTTGAGAAAACAAAATAGATATACAACTAATGGCTGTTAGGAGTTATTTATGTATTTGCTTTTGTTGACCAGGAAAGTCCACTGGGTTGAAATGAGCCCATTTTCAATGGAGGCCCAGGGAGAAAAGCTCCATAACATTATACAAGAAAAATATAAATTTTGTTTAACAAGAGTTGCAAAATGTAGTTGAGTTAACGAGTAATGATAAACAAGGGTTACCAAAAAATAGCTGCGTTACAAAAAGAGTATTAATCAGGAGGATCAATTGGGATATTATACTCTGTATGGTTTGAAGTTATTGAAATCATTTGATTCATGGCAAAGGTATACAATGTATAAGAATTTAACATAGAGGACAGATAAGCCATAATTATTTAGTATACCTTAGACAGATAGACTGAGTAGAACAGCATATGTAGTATACATAAAACAAGCATGGGTAGCTACACTATTTTTCATGTATCTTGTGAGGCAAATAGGGTAAGGAAGATTTTCAAGGGTAACACTCAAGAAGGGAGAGAGTAAGGAGTATAATTTAAAAAGGGGTACAATAGGAATATCAGGTTGTCGAGAAGTTGGAGATGGTACATGGGCTGAGCCGTTGGGAGGAGAGATATTGGTGCAAGGATTTTTTGAATGGAGGGGGCACAATTAGTGGTTCTGAGAGAAGCTGGAAGTGTATTCCAGAGTTTGGCTACTGTGAAGGAGTAGAGATTCTGACCTCCAAGGAGTTTAGGCCTATATACATGGATACAGGATTGATTTTCAGATCTGAGATGCCTATTTGGTTGATAGATTTGGTTAGAAGGGAGGTGAGGGCTGGGCAGTCGTGTGGTTTGTATATGATTGTGTGTGTAGTGGATAGTTGTATGTGTGCGAGATGTTGTGGGAGTTCAAGCCAGTTTAGGGATTGCAAGGAGTGGCAGTGATGGGAAGAATATTTTCCATTTGTCACAAACGTAGCAATTTTGTTACAGCAGGAGTCCATCTTTTTTTTTTTTTTTTGGCAGGTCTGGATGTTTGTAAGACTAGGGCACCACAGAGGAGAGAGGGTAGGAGAACAGTCCGGGCAAGTGTGGAGTAATTTAAGAAGTGTTTATGTCTATAAAGGGTCCCAAGTTTTTGGTGTGTTTTTTTTTACGTTGTTGTGGACGTGTTGTTCATAGGTTCATAGGTTCATACTAGGCTATCTGCCCGAGGGCATTTACAAGCCTAGCCCATCATTTTGTGGCTTACGCCACCCCTTTAGTATGGGGAACTATACCCATTATTTTGCTGTGCCTCTGTCGAGCAGTGACACTGAGGTAATCCCTGGGGTATATCTGCGATCTCCCATCCATTGGTCAAGATTTCTCTTGAACAAGGTCAGCGAGGTGCTCTGCCTCACATGTACCGGGATTTTGTTCCACAGCATAGGGAGTCTTTGGGTGATGAATCTATCCCTCCAGCACGTCCTATTAATAGCCGTGTCGAGGTTTAAGTCTCCGCCCTTGTGGCTCTGATGGATCTAGATTTTTTGAGGTGAAGCATATTCATCAAATCTGGGTTTGACATGGCCTTGTATGTTAGGCAAAGGTCACCTCTGAGCAAGCGGTAAGCGACTGAATAGAGCTGGAGTTCTTTCAGTCGGGCAGCATAGGACAGATTTTTGAGACCCTTTATCCTTTTGGTGAGGAACTTTTGTGGCCTCTCCAGCTGCTGCAAGTGTCGGGTCAGATACATCTCGAATGGTGCATTGTACTCTATCATTGGTCTGATGAGTGATGAGTAAAGGGAGACTATGACCTCCCTTGATCTAGATGAGAATCCCTTCATGATAAGGTGGGCAATGTAGAAGGTCTTCCTAACTACTTTAGCTACATGGGTGTCGAATGACAGACTACTATCAACCTGGGTCCCCAGGTCCCTGATAACTTCTTCTGTGCTCAGTGGATTGCCACCTATTTGGTAGCTAGGGGTAACCTTGTTTTTCCCAAAGGGTATGACTATGCATTTTGTGGCATTTAACTTCAGGCCGTGGTTCTGGCACCAGTTATCCGTTTCTGTGAGACCCTTCTGAAGGATATCTGTCTCAGATGTGTTTTCTACTATGGCGCCCAGTTTGCAGTCATCTGCAAACTTTGTCAGCCATAACCCTCCTGTGTTTGCTTGTACTTCGGAAAAGTAGATGCCAAACAAGAGTGGGCCCAGGACTGAACCCTGTGGGACACCACTTGTGACAGGCTTTGAGTCTGACATGGCGCCAGCAACTCTGACCCTGTGGGTTCTGTCACTCAGCCAGTTTGCAACCCATCTTGTGATGTATGGGTTAACATTTAAGCTGATGAGTTTTTCAATGATACCCGAGTGGGGTATTGTATCGAAGGCCTTAGCCAGATCGAGGTAGGCTGTATGGACTGCCTTTCCTCGCCAATGGCTTTGGTGACTGTTTCGAAGAAGTCAACCAAGTTTAAGAGGCATGATCTGCCTTTGACAAAGCCAAACTGGGTTGGGTCCAAAGTCTGCAAATTCCCTATGTCTTTATTTATGAGGTCCATTATGATCCTCTCCATGGCTTTGCAGATAAGGCTTGTCAAGCTAATGGGCCGGTAATTTCCAGGGTCGGTGGAGGCACCGCCTTTGTGAAGTGGGACCACAGTTGCAGTGCGCCACTCCTGGGTGTATCCAGAGGTAAGACTTTGATTAAACAGCTGCCCTAGCTGTGGGTTTAATTCTCATTGAGTTCGTGGAGCACACAGCCGGGGACACCATCAGGTCCCATGGATGCTGTGTTTTTGCTTTGGAGAGAGCAGTTCTCACTTGGGCGCTGGAGATGTTTGGGGGCTGCAATCGCTTGGTATAGATATCTCTCCTTTCGGGAGGGGAGAAGTTTGCTCTGTACCTGTCAGCCAGTATGTTGGCATTGTCTGTAGGATCAGTAATCTTCACATCATTTTGAACTAGTTATGAGCATATCTGGGAGTTTCCTCCTAGGTTTCTAACATAGCTAAAGAAGGCCTTATGATTGTCTTTTGAGTCTTTAGCTATTTTTCTCTCGAAATTTGCTTAGGATGATTTTATGAGAGCTCTTAGTTTTTACTTATAGTGATCAAGGGTGTCTTACCTTTTAAGGATTTTGCTCTATCTTGTAGTAGCTTCCTCCTTTGTTGTAGAGTTTGTTTATGGCTGGGGTCCACCAGATTGGGCGCTTGCCTTTGGTACAAAGAGTCTTTGTTTTGCTTGGGATTGCCTTATCCATGCAGTCCTGCAGGTGCTGGTAGAAGGTATTTGTAAAGTGATTCAGCGGCTTGAGTACTGTTTTCCACGACTGGGCCTTAAAGGAGACCACACTAGTCTTTAAAAGTGTGAAGTCAGCTTTTGAGAAGTTTTTACTGTGGTCTTTTTATTTCAGGTGGGGTGGGATGAGGACCTCCAGCGAGATTAGTTTGTGATCTGATCTCACCAGTGAGGGGTATACTTCCGGTGTTGAACATTGTTCTCCATGTTCGTGATGATGAGATCAAGTATGTTATCTCCTCTTGTGGGGATGGTGACTAGTTGTTCCATGGCATTTGAGTTTATGAATTCCAGGAACTTTTGGGCTAGGTGTTTGGGCTTGAGTAGTGTTCCCAGTCTATATTAGGGTAATTGAAGTCACCTAGTATGATGGTGTTTGGTGATACATTTATCCCTCTAGTGTTTTCAGGAAGGCCATGTGAGGTTCCTGAGTTTGTGAGGGTGGCCTGTAACATGCTACAATTTGCAGAGCAGTCTTGCCTATGGTTAATTGCACCTGGATGGTCTCCGATGCATCGTGCGTTGCCACCAGTCTTGAGGTGTGGGTGTCCTTGATGAATATGGATACCCCCTCCTTTCTTGGTATTGTCCGGATTTTGGGGCCGGAACGCATGATATGAGGTAAAACCTGATAGCGCTGGGGTGCTCTCAGGAGCCTTGAACCAGGTTTCTGTCACAGCACAGACATCGATGTTCTCCATACTGAGAAGGGCCTCGGCGTGCATTTTGAGATTTAGACTTCTGGCATTGAGCAGCATTACCCTTAGTTTTTTCCTTTTTGTGTTCTAGGGTGGTAGGTTTAGAATTTGAGCCTTGCCTAAAAAGGCACTATGGGGGTGGCAAGAGCCTTTGCCAATATCCGAATCCCAGGGTGACAGGTGCAAGCCGTCCCTTGCGAAGCAGCGTGGCTTGTCCAGCATGTCATCCCAGGCAGACAGATACTGGATCCCCTTTGAATGACACCAGTGTTTAAGCCAATTGTTAAAGCTGATCATCTTATCTCTGTATTGTGGCATCACTCTTGGTGAAGGTAGGATACTGCTCAAGGTCAGGGTCATACCTGCCTGGGCTACATAATCAGAGAGCTCCTCAATGTCTCTTTTCATGTAGTCCAAGGAGGTGCGTCTCAGGTCGTTTACACCAGCGTGGACAATGACTGAGTCATATTTGTACTTGCTGTTGAGAGACCTGAGTGCTTGCGTTATGTGGCGGATTCTAGCGCCCGACAGGCAGCTTACTGTGACCTTCTCCTTACTCAGTCTGGTGAGCGGGACGCCAGTGTGTCTGACTATGGAGTCACCAATGACTAGTGTGTCTGGCATTGTGTTTGGCCTTAAGGGCTGTGACTGTTTGACACTCTGACTGTGAGGTCTATGTGTTGCAGGTGTTGTGTTCTGAGGTGGTGGTTGTTTGGGTGTCTGCTTTGGTGGCCTCTGCTGTTTTGGTAGATTTTTGATCAGAGCCTCCGAGTATGTCTTTGTGTGTTTATGTGTATGATTTGAGGTTGTAATGGTGCTATGTGAGACTGGGTCTATAGTGTGTGTGGTAACCTTCTCCTCCTGACTGGTCTTGCCAGTCCTGTGTTCAGAGAGCTCAGCCTCCAGTTTGGCCGTATAGTTGCATCTCTCGCATGTATTTGTGTTTTGTGGGAGGAGGAGAGGGTTGTCTGTGTACATGAGGCAATTGTAACATTGCCTCAGTATTCCCAGGTTCACCAGCTGAGCAGGAGAGGACACTGGCAAATGATCCCTCGACATGCTAGAAGGATAGACAAAAACTTTAAAAAGGATTCAGGGGGATGTGGGTGACCGAGAAATGGGGGGTTACCTTTTTGGGGTACTATCTATGACAAGAGTGCCGTATCAAGGTAATAAGTACTGTAGGAGCAAGTGCTAGGTTTAACAGATAGAGAATAGTCTACTTGGAGTCAAGTGGAGATGATCTTTTTAGTTATAGGATACGCTGATTAGATCAGTAGTATAGTTCGAGGAAGGTAGTTTTAAGGGAAAATTTGAAGAGTGGACTTTAGGTAGCCCGAATAGTTTAAACCTGATTAACCGCCGCTGCCCTAGTGTGCAACAGTGGTAGCTCCGCACTAAATCGTGCTAACGCACGTTTACCGCGTTTTATACCAGGGGGCTGGAAAAAGCTAGAAACTGGCCCAAAACGACCAATAAACTACTAGTTACTGGCTGAAACCTCACAAAACTGGACAAAAGGCAGCTCAATGCTTCCCACTCCCACTGGTAAGCAAGGTAACTTCCTCTCCCCCAAATAAGGCAAGGAAACAGTACACAGGAACTACAACCAAAGCCCAGGAATCAGCAACTCTGAAACTGGACTAAACTAGTAAAGCGGGAAAAACAAGAGATATTTTTTTTCTTTTTTTTTCAAAAAACAGGCAGAAACAGGTACAGCAAACACTTATAAATGCTTAAAAAGAAAAGACAGGTCATTGGGTCTGTTTGAAAGGACTGACCCTGCCCTCACCAGAAGTCTGAGCAGGTGAACTCCTGTTCTAGGCCTAAAGAACCTTGAGCTCTGCCCCTACCACGTCTAGACCTACCCCTAGACTGGGAATCATAAGCAGGATATGTCCACCCCTTAGCAGGCCAATTTCTACTAAACTTTGGTGGCTGCACCTGCAAAAATCTTTAACAGTTTGCATAGACTTAGCTTTGTCCTCCATTTTCTTTAAAACTGCTTCCACAGGCGATCCAAACAACACATCAGACTGTAAAGGAGCATCCAAAATCCTTGTCTTAACATGCTCAGCTAAATTCTGATCCTTCAACCAGGCATGCCTGCGAAGAACAGAACTGGTAGCAGCCACCCTCGAGGAGGCCTGTACAGCATCAAAACCACATTGCAAAGAATGCTTACCCACTTGTTCAGACACATGAACCAAATCCAGCAACTCTTTACACTCAATACCTTCCGCCAAAGCATCCACCTTAGATTTCAATTGTGAAAGGAGATAATTCTGATATTTTAGCATGTGAAACTGACAATTCAATGCTCTCATGGCTAGAGTGGAAGAAGTATACACTTTCTTTCCCCACCTATCCAAAGCCCTTGCCTCTTTATCAGTGGGAACAGGATTTTTAACCACAGAAGCCTTAACACCTTTAGGCCCTTGAGAAATTGTTTCTGGGTCGCCCTAGGACTCTTAAACAAATATTTATGAGCTTCGGGCACCCTATAATACCTATCAGGCTTAACAGGAGCAGGAGGCAAAGAGTCAGGGGTTCAGGAAGTCTCTGCAAAAACATGCTCCACCACATTCAACACAGGAGGAATAGCTAAAGGCCTATGCTGGGGTAAAACAAGAATTCCTAAGCCTTTTCCTGGAATCAGAGTAATCCTGGCCTTCCCATTTAAAGTGCTCCCTCATGGAATGCAGAGTCTCTGAAAATGAGAAATCCTCAGGCGGAGAAGCTGTAGGAGTGGAATCATCCACATCCGAATCAGAATAAGTAGGATACTCCTGCATATCTTCCACAGAAGATTCTGAAGCCTCTGAACACTGTTCAAAACTATCAAACTCGGTTCCACCCTAGGCCTCTTATCAGGCGGGGGCATAGAACCTCTAATCATAGTAATCAAATCTTCTGCCATTTTAAGCATATGTTTCTTAGGTACAGAACCCGAAATGCTAGGAGAAGCCCCACTGAAGCTGAACTAGGCCTACCCTCAAAGAAGTTTTGGCAACAGAAGGAGAGGCTCTAACAACCTTGGGAAGAGAGGGAAGAACAGTCACCTGAGAAGCCCCCTCAGCCTGGCCTACCTCCTGAGAAGGCACATCCTGTAATAGTAAAGTGTCTGCCTGGGACTCCATGGAAACTCCTGGCAAAACCTCTGGCTCCACTGAGCCTTCTAAAGAACCGGCGTCCGGGACTGCGGTTCATCAACCCCAGGCTTCACTGTTTTTTCCCTTCGCCTCTTGGAGGAAGCGGGCGTCGGAGCATCCCACGGCATTTTTTAATTACAATGCTTCCCAAACACTAACCTGGCACAGTCTAACCTCCTCTTAATAGTGCGTTTGTTAAACCTAGCACAAGAGCGGCAACCAACAACGTCGTGCTCAGGCCCTAAACAAGGTATACACAAGGTATGGTAATCCCTATGAGGTATCTGTTTCCCACAAGAAATACAGTTATTCACTTTTTCTGACATCCGGTAAAATACTGAGGCAAGAAAAACCAAAATGTTCCCCAGCGAGTGCCAGCCAACTCTGTTTCGGTCTGAAACTCCGGTTTGAAATATTTCAGAACGCCAACCTGCACTCGCAAAACTGCTTCTGCATCGGACCATGCGGCAAAAAAGACTGAGGATATGACGTCGGTCATGCGCATTAGTACCCTGACGTACTGACGTCAGTCTAATGCGCCCTGACCGACGTCAGCCTTATACTCTGGTATTCGGGCCGACGGGACGCGGACTATACCCAATAGTCAGGACTGCAGCAATGGAAGACGAAGAACATCCATTATTTTGCTGTGCCTCTGTCGAGCAGTGACACTGAGGTAATCCCTGGGGTATATCTGCGATCTCCCATCCATTGGTCAAGATTTCTCTTGAACAAGGTCAGCGAGGTGCTCTGCCTCACATGTACCGGGATTTTGTTCCACAGCATAGGGAGTCTTTGGGTGATGAATCTATCCCTCCAGCACGTCCTATTAATAGCCGTGTCGAGGTTTAAGTCTCCCGCCCTTGTGGCTCTGATGGATCTAGATTTTTTGAGGTGAAGCATATTCATCAAATCTGGGTTTGACATGGCCTTGTATGTTAGGCAAAGGTCACCTCTGAGCAAGCGGTAAGCGACTGAATAGAGCTGGAGTTCTTTCAGTCGGGCAGCATAGGACAGATTTTTGAGACCCTTTATCCTTTTGGTGAGGAACTTTTGTGGCCTCTCCAGCTGCTGCAAGTGTCGGGTCAGATACATCTCGAATGGTGCATTGTACTCTATCATTGGTCTGATGAGTGATGAGTAAAGGGAGACTATGACCTCCCTTGATCTAGATGAGAATCCCTTCATGATAAGGTGGGCAATGTAGAAGGTCTTCCTAACTACTTTAGCTACATGGGTGTTGAATGACAGACTACTATCAACCTGGGTCCCCAGGTCCCTGATAACTTCTTCTGTGCTCAGTGGATTGCCACCTATTTGGTAGCTAGGGGTAACCTTGTTTTTCCCAAAGGGTATGACTATGCATTTTGTGGCATTTAACTTCAGGCCGTGGCTCTGGCACCAGTTATCCGTTTCTGTGAGACCCTTCTGAAGGATATCTGTCTCAGATGTGTTTTCTACTATGGCGCCCAGTTTGCAGTCATCTGCAAACTTTGTCAGCCATAACCCTCCTGTGTTTGCTTGTACTTCGGAAAAGTAGATGCCAAACAAGAGTGGGCCCAGGACTGAACCCTGTGGGACACCACTTGGGACAGGCTTTGAGTCTGACATGGCGCCAGCAACTCTGACCCTGTGGGTTCTGTCACTCAGCCAGTTTGCAACCCATCTTGTGATGTATGGGTTAACATTTAAGCTGATGAGTTTTTCAATGATACCCGAGTGGGGTATTGTATCGAAGGCCTTAGCCAGATCGAGGTAGGCTGTATGGACTGCCTTTCCCTCGTCAATGGCTTTGGTGACTGTTTCGAAGAAGTCAACCAAGTTTAAGAGGCATGATCTGCCTTTGACAAAGCCAAACTGGGTTGGGTCCAAAGTCTGCAAATTCCTATGTCTTTATTTATGAGGTCCATTATGATCCTCTCCATGGCTTTGCAGATAAGGCTTGTCAAGCTAATGGGCGGTAATTTCCAGGGTCGGTGGAGGCACCGCCTTTGTGAAGTGGGACCACAGTTGCAGTCGCCACTCCTGGAGTGCGTATCCAGAGGTGAGACTTTGATTAAACAGCTGCCCTAGCTGTGGGTTTAATTCCTCATTGCGTTCGTGGAGCATACAGCCTGGGACACCATCAGGTCCCATGGATGCTGTGTTTTTTGCTTTGGAGAGAGCAGTTCTCACTTGGGCGCTGGAGATGTTTGCGGGGCTGCAATCATTTGGTATAGATATCTCTCCTTTTCGGGGAGGGAGAAGTTTGCACTGAACCTGTCAGCCAGTATGTTGGCAATGTCTGTAGGATCAGTAATCTTCACATCATTTTGAACTAGTTCTGAGCATATCTGGGAGTTTCCTCCTAGGTTTCTAACATAGCTAAAGAAGGCCTTATGATTGTCTTTTGAGTCTTTAGCTATTTTTCTCTCGAAATTTGCTTTGGATGATTTTATGAGAGCTCTTAGTTTTTACTTATAGTGATCAAGGGTGTCTTACCTTTTAAGGATTTTGCTCTATCTTGTAGTAGCTTCCTCCTTTTGTTGTAGAGTTTGTTTATGGCTGGGGTCCACCAGACTGGGCTTGCCTTTGGTACAAAGAGTCTTTGTTTTGCTTGGGATTGCCTTATCCATGCAGTCCTGCAGGTGCTGGTAGAAGGTATTTGTAAGTGATTCAGCGGCTTGAGTACTGTTTTCCGCCACTGGGGCCTTAAAGGAGACCACACTAGTCTTTAAAAGTGTGAAGTCGGCTTTTGAGAAGTTTTACTGTGGTCTTTTTTATTTCAGGTGGGGTGGGATGAGGACCTCCAGCGAGATTAGTTTGTGATCTGATCTCACCAGTGAGGGTATACTTCGGTGTTGAACATTGTGCTCCCATGTTCGTGATGATGAGATCAAGTATGTTATCTCCTCTTGTGGGGATGGTGACTAGTTGTTCCATGGCATTTGAGTTTATGAATTCCAGGAACTTTTGGGCTAGGGTGTTTGGGCTTGAGTAGTGTTCCCAGTCTATATTAGGGTAATTGAAGTCACCTAGTATGATGGTGTTTGGTGATACATTTATCCCCTCTAGTGTTTTCAGGAAGGCCATGTGAGGTTCCTGAGTTTGTGAGGGTGGCCTGTAACATGCTACAATTTGCAGAGCAGTCTTGCCTATGGTTAATTGCACCTGGATGGTCTCCGATGCATCGCGTTGCCACCAGTCTTGAGGTGTGGGTGTCCTTGATGAATATGGATACCCCCTCCTTTCTTGGTATTGTCCGGATTTTGGGGCCAGAACGCATGATATGAGGTAAAACCTGATAGCTGGGGTGCTCTCAGGAGCCTTGAACCAGGTTTCTGTCACAGCACAGACATCGATGTTCTCCATACTGAGAAGGGCCTCGAGCGTGCATTTTGAGATTTAGACTTCTGGCATTGAGCAGCATTACCCTTAGTTTTTTCCTTTTTGTGTTCTAGGGTGGTAGGTTTAGAATTTGAGCCTTGCCTAAAAAGGCACTATGGGGTGGCAAGAGCCTTTGCCAATATCCGAATCCCAGGGTGACAGGTGCAAGCCGTCCCTTGAAGCAGCGTGGCTTGTCCAGCATGTCATCCCAGGCAGACAGATACTGGATCCCCTTTGAATGACACCAGTGTTTAAGCCAATTGTTAAAGCTGATCATCTTATCTCTGTATTGTGGCATCACTCTTGGTGAAGGTAGGATACTGCTCAAGGTCAGGGTCATACCTGCCTGGGCTACATAATCAGAGAGCTCCTCAATGTCTCTTTTCATGTAGTCCAAGGAGTGCGTCTCAGGTCGTTTACACCAGCGTGGACAATGACTGAGTCATATTTGTACTTGCTGTTGAGAGACCTGAGTGCTTGCGTTATGTGGCGGATTCTAGCGCCCGACAGGCAGCTTACTGTGACCTTCTCCTTACTCAGTCTGGTGAGCGGGACGTCAGTGTGTCTGACTATGGAGTCACCAATGACTAGTGTGTCTGGCATTGTGTTTGGCCTTAAGGGCTGTGACTGTTTGACACTCTGACTGTGAGGTCTATGTGTTGCAGGTGTTGTGTTCTGAGGTGGTGGTTGTTTGGGTGTCTGCTTTGGTGGCCTCTGCTGTTTTGGTAGATTTTGATCAGAGCCTCAGTATGTCTTTGTGTGTTTATGTGTATGATTTGAGGTTGTAATGGTGCTATGTGAGACTGGGTCTATAGTGTGTGTGGTAACCTTCTCCTCCTGACTGGTCTTGCCAGTCCTGTGTTGAAGAGCTCAGCCTCCAGTTTGGCCGTATAGTTGCATCTCTGCATGTATTTGTGTTTTGTGGGAGGAGGAGAGGGTTGTCTGTGTACATGAGGCAATTGTAACATTGCCTCAGTATTCCCAGGTTCACCAGCTGAGCAGGAGAGGACACTGGCAAATGATCCCTCGACATGCTAGAAGGATAGACAAAAACTTTAAAAAGGATTCAGGGGGATGTGGGTGACCGTGTAATGGGGGATTTCGTGTTTGGGGTACTATCTATGACAAGAGTGCCGTATCAAGGTAATAAGTACTGTAGGAGCAAGTGCTAGGTTTAACAGATAGAGAATAGTCTACTTGGAGTCAAGTGGAGATGATCTTTTTAGTTATAGGATACGCTGATTAGATCAGTAGTATAGTTCGAGGAAGGTAGTTTTAAGGGAAAATTTGAAGAGTGGACTTTAGGTAGCCCGAATAGTTTAAACCTGATTAACCGCCGCTGCCCTAGTGTGCAACAGTGGTAGCTCCGCACTAAATCGCGCTAACGTTTACAGCGTTTTATACCAGGGGGCTGGAAAAAGCTAGAAACTGACCCAAAACGACCAATAAACTACTAGTTACTGGCTGAAACCTCACAAAACTGGACAAAAGGCAGCTCAATGCTTCCCACTCCCACTGGTAAGCAAGGTAACTTCCTCTCCCCCAAATAAGGCAAGGAAACAGTACACAGGAACTACAACCAAAGCCCAGGAATCAGCAACTCTGAAACTGGACTAAACTAGTAAAGCGGGAAAAACAAGAGATATTTTTTTTCTTTTTTTTTTTCAAAAAACAGGCAGAAACAGGTACAGCAAACACTTATAAATGCTATGAATCAGCTACTACAGCTTACACAGAAGAATTTGCTACAAATACAGTCAAATAGTAACAAACAAGGATTCCAAGTGCAATATTAAGTTAAATGCAGTAAAAACAGTTTCAATGTAACAGAAAGGCAGGCGAAATACAGTCGCTAGGTATTCAGATGTGGAAAGCAACATAAATTATACTTAGTATCAAGAAAAGTCGCTTATTCAGCTCTCTGCAGCCTGGATTACTCTGCTGGCCCACGTGGAGTCTGTGCTGAGTAGGTACAAGCTGAAAAACACGCGTTTACCGCGTTTTATACCAGGGGGCTGGAAAAAGCTAGAAACTTGCCCAAAACGACCAATAAACTACTAGTTACTGGCTGAAACCTCACAAAACTGGACAAAAGGCAGCTCAATGCTTCCCACTCCCACTGGTAAGCAAGGTAACTTCCTCTCCCCAAATAAGGCAAGGAAACAGTACACAGGAACTACAACCAAAGCCCAGGAATCAGCAACTCTGAAACTGGACTAAACTAGTAAAGCGGGAAAAACAAGAGATATTTTTTTTTTTTTTTTTTTTTCAAAAAACAGGCAGAAACAGGTACAGCAAACACTTATAAATGCTATGAATCAGCTACTACAGCTTACACAGAAGAATTTGCTACAAATACAGTCAAATAGTAACAAACAAGGATTCCAAGTGCAATATTAAGTTAAATGCAGTAAAAACAGCTTCAATGTAACAAAGGCAGGCGAAATACAGTCGCTAGGTATTTAGATGTGGAAAGCAACAAAAAATATACTTAGTATCAAGAAAAGTCGCTTATTCAGCTCTCTGCAGCCTGGATTACTCTGCTGGCCCACGTGGAGTCTGTGCTGAGTAGGTACAAGCTGAAAACGCGTTTAGCGTTTATACCAGGGGGCTGGAAAAAGCTAGAAACTGGCCCAAAACGACCAATAAACTACTAGTTACTGGCTGAAACCTCACAAAACTGGACAAAAGGCAGCTCAATGCTTCCCACTCCCACTGGTAAGCAAGGTAACTTCCTCTCCCCCAAATAAGGCAAGGAAACAGTACACAGGAACTACAACCAAAGCCCAGGAATCAGCAACTCTGAAACTGGACTAAACTAGTAAAGCGGGAAAAACAAGAGATATTTTTTTCTTTTTTTTTCAAAAAACAGGCAGAAACAGGTACAGCAAACACTTATTTTATTTATTTTATTTTATTTTACATTTGTTGACCGGGAAAGTCCGACTGGACACATGTCCATTTTCAGCGGAGGCCCGGGGAGAAAAGCTCCAATAGTACATAGTAGGTTACAAAAAGTTCCAATAGTACATAGTAGGTTACAACAATGTTTGACAGCTAACATACGATTGTAGTTATGCACTAAATACCCAGGGAAGAAAAAAAAGTTACATTAGTATGTACAATAGCAATTATAAAGAGAAAAACAAAGCATCATATAGTTAGTATACACAGGTAAGAAAAAGTTACATTAGGATGTACAGTGAACAATTATTATAAGAAACAAACCTACAAGTAGTTAGTTTCAGGGGGAGAGTAGATGGCTTGAGGCCTAGGAGGATAGTAATTTCACTGAGGAGGTTGAGGGGGAGCTATGGGTTAGTCTGGATTAGAACATTGGCAAAGCCAGTGGGATTTGAAGTGGTGGGAGAGGCCATTTCTGAAAGTATTTAGGGAGGTTAGTCAAATAGTAACAAACAAGGATTCCAAGTGCAATATTAAGTTAAATGCAGTAAAAACAGCTTCAATGTAACAGAAAGGCAGGCGAAATACAGTCGCTAGGTATTTAGATGTGGAAAGCAACAAAAAATATACTTAGTATCAAGAAAAGTCGCTTATTCAGCAGCTGTTCAAATGTCAAGTTATTGTCTACAGTAATGACAAGTAATTTGGTACTGGGAACTACCTCTATGGCAGTTTTGTTAGCTAAGTAGATGTTGAGGTTTGATTTATTAAGAGGGGAGTTTTTTTGGGTGTAAGGATCAGGAGTTTAGTTTTGCCGGGGTTAAGGGCAAGGTAGTTATGGGTCATCCAGGATTCGGTAATGGAAAAAGCATTTTGGGTCACAGTCTGAAGTTCTGTTTCTGAGGTGCTAGAGCAGATAATAGTAGAATCATCTGTGTATTGTACTATGGATCCATGAGTGATAGAGTGAAAGTCATTAATGAAGATACTGAAGAGAAGGGGTCCCAATATAGATCCTTGGGGAACTCCTGTGGCAGTAGCGAGAAAGGGTGAGAGGGAGTGTAACCATTTGGTAGATTGTCTGTCCAATTAAGGGTGGACATGGACATGCCTAGGTATGAAAGCCTAGAAAGGAGGAGAGAGTGGGAGATGGTGTCAAAAGCCTTAGAAAGATTAAGGAAAAATGCAGAGATGAGTTTGCCATCATTGCGATGATGGCTGATGGTGTTCAAGAAGGAAAGGAGAGCAGTTATAGTGCTGTGTCCAAGTCTAAAGCCATGCTGAGTGGTGGAAAGGAGTTTGTTTTGGAGTAGGTAATTCATGAGTTGGGTTTGGATGCATTTTCACATTATTTTAGAGATGGGGAATAGTATGGCAATAGGACGGAAATTAGAGATGTCTGTTGTTACCTCCCTTATGAAGAGGCTTTTTTCCAGATGGAGGGTACATAGGATTCTTGGATAGATCTGTTTAAGAGAATACTGATGGGGTAGCTGATCGATCTGGCTGACATTTGTAGATACTCAGGGGGTAGGTTATCTGAGGTTGCGCTGCCGGAAGTTTTAACAAGAGCTTAGTTATGGTGGAAGTAGGAACAGGAAAGAAAGTAAAAGGCTGGGAAGAATTTGTTGATAAGAAATGAGTTATGGGATTATTGTTATGACTGGTTTGAGGAAAGGTGGCAGCTAGTTTGACTACAGTATCTATAAAGTAGGTATTGAAAAGTGAAGAGAGTTTGGCAGAAGTTTAGTCTGGAGTTGGGCAGGGGTTGCTTTTGGAGCCTGAGTTTAGCAAGAGAGAGACTGAGTTCCAAAATCTTTTTGGGCTATGGTTACAATCATTTTGGAGACGGTGGTAGTGCTGTTTTTTTTTATCTTTAATTACTAGACTTTTAACTTGATTGCAGAGTTGTTTCAAGAGTTGGAGTTCAATGGGGTTTTTAGTTTTTTGCCATTTTCTGTCTCTTGTAGTCATAAATTGGTTGGTTTCTCTAGTCAGCCAGATTGCATGATTTATTTTTATTCTCTTGTTTCAAAGGGGAGCCATTCTATTGAGGATGTTTAGGAATGCTGAACTGAAAAATTAAACAGCTTAGTCGAGGGGAAGGGATTTTAGTGTATTCCAGTTGATTTTACTTGGGATTTTGTTGAAGTTTGTTGGGGCAAAGTTAGCTAACTTTCTAGTGGGTCTGTATTGGCGATGGTTCAGGGTTGTGGAGGTGTCGCATGTTATGTAGGCAGGCTGATGATCATCAATGTTGCAGGGGAGGGTTCCAGCTGAAGAAATGTTGTTAGGGTCAGAGTCTAGAATACAGTCGAGAATGGAACCACTGTTATTATTACTAGGTTGGGTTATGCTAGTGATGAGCTGTGTAAAGTTGTAAAGGTTGATGGATGCTTTGGGAGAGGTAGTTATGTGATCTAACCAGTTTATGTTAACATCTACTAGAATTATTGTTTTGTTGTGGATATTACTTGAGGTCCAGGCTAAGATATCTTCTAATATAAGGATATTATGGCCTGGTGGAATATGCAAGCCTACCAAACTGAGAGTTTTGAATTCATTCATTTTTAGACGCGCTATTATGATTTCGGCTGAGGAGAAATTGAGGAATAGGGTTCAAGTAGGGGACGATGGCAAGGGAGTTAGGATAGAGAAGTGCTACCCCTCCACCTTTATGAGGTTTGTCTGATCTTAGACAGGAGAAACCTGGAGGAAGAAATTTGGTGTCTTTTATATATGGTGTTAGCCATGTCTCAGTTACGGCGAGTATATCTGGTTTGGAATGGGATATCCAGGTACTGAATTCTGGGATTTTGTTTCTAATGCTTTGTATGTTAATGGTGGTGAGTTTTAGGGATTTGTGAGATTTTGGGGGAGGAAGAGGCATATAAGAGTAGTTCCAGGTTGGGGTGGGTGTCCCACATTGAGATATGGTAGTGGTACTATGCAAGTGTAGTGTTGACAGCAGTTTGCGTTTGGAGATGCAGTGTGTTGTCAGATTGTTATATGTGGAGTATTAAGTGTGCGTGAAAGGATTTGGGGTTTGAAGAGTAGCAATGTGTTTGTGGAGTAAAAACTAGAGGATATGTTGGAGTATGACGTGTAAGTGGAGGGTTGGTCACAAATGACAGAGGTGGGTGTGAAGTGTGTGTGAGTAGGATAAGGTAAGGTGAGGTGAAGAAGGACACAGAGAGACAGAGGAAGGAGTAATGTAGTTATAGTTGGTGTCATTTTGGGTACAGGATGAATGCAGAGGTACTGTAGAAAGTAGTATGAAGGTGATAAGATTGCTATTATATGAAGTATTCACAAACTGGGAAAGCCAACAACACAAGAACTGAAGATGGTGAGTGAAAGGAAAACTGCTCTTACAACTGGTAAAACCTCACGATAGTTTATTGAACAATTCCACACGACTGGTTAAGCGCTTTCGACTGGTGATCAGTCTTCATCAGAACAAACAACACACATCATCCCAAAGTATTTATACACATCCTAAATCACCTTAATTGATGTTTAACTAATTAAAATCCCGCCAAAAAGTTTAAAGCCATATTACACATTTACTATAATACACTGTAAGTAAACCAACCTTAAATCAAGATGTGACTTTCAAATACACATGTAATATAATAATATATACAATAGTAATATATGCAGTAATATATACGTGGGTAAAACCTCTTGGTGTAACTGTAAATATCCGTATAACTATCTAATAAAAATCTAATAAAAATAATAATAATATATATAAATATATGCACTTCACTTGTGTGATAAAGTTAAAAATCCCAGTAACAAACCTAAGAGTTGAAATTTACTCTAAAGCTAAAAAGGTTTTATACTTATAAAATCATTGAGACCAGGTGGTCTCGTGGAATCCGTTAGGATTTGCCATTTACTTTCAAGCGGCTAATTTCATTTTCCAGTCACCCCAAATGGGCGAACATCTATCTGTTCTACAATGGAAAACAAAACCATGTTCCTCACCTTTATCCAAGATGTGTCTGTACAATGCATTTTTGGTATCTTGTTTCCTATTTTATGCGCATGTTAAGTAAATCGTCTGTTCAGCTGTCTCTCTGTCTTGCCTATGTAATGGGCTGCATAGTTTACAGACTGCCAGATAGACCACATGTTTTGTTCTACAGTTACCACATTTGCTTTTATAGTAGTATGACACAAATCATTAAGTTGAATAGTCATGTTAGAATTAATGTATTTACACTGTTTGCAGTTCCCGCATTTAACTGTACCCTTATGTGATCCATGCTTTGATCTTTCTGCCTTATTATCGGCTTTTTCTAATAGCCTTTTTATATTTGGGGCAGTTTTATATACACATCTTGGTTTACTACCCAATAGCTCTTCCTTGTCCAATACTCTAAGTGTTGACCAATGCCTTTCAATATTTCCTTTATAATATGTGTGGTCGGGTGTACATAAGGACACAAACTCTTCCTGATGTTTCACTACAAATTCCTACTTTTTTGTCCATCTGATACGCACCTAATAGGGGTGGATATTTATTACCCCATTCATTGTACACATAACTGATGACCTCCAAGACCATCTTTTCAGGGTAAGCTCTACTCAAAAACATTTCTTTGATGGTATTAAGCTCCTTTTCCAAGATTATTTTGTTAGAAGACATTTTTGCTACTGCACACATTGGCCTTTTATGACATTCTGAAATACATGGGGGGGATGGTTACTACTATAATGGACGTAATCATTGGAAAAAGTGGGTTTCCTATGCACCCTAGAGATGAACCCTTGATTGTTATGACTCAATGCTACGTCCAAAAATGATATTTCATGGTAACTGTATTCATAAGTGAATTTCAAGAATTCGACTGTCTTGTTTAGGTACTCCATAAATTCTAGTAACCTATCCTCAGAGGCCCTCCATAGAATAAAAATGTCATCCAAATATCTAATGTATGTTATGATATCTTTGTAGAAAGGGACATTAGGCATGGTTATGGCTTGAAACAAGATATAGATAATACATTCCCATTAAAGGAATATATCATAGAGTATGGCAAAAAACTATTGGCATATAAAAATACCAAAATAGATTGCAGTTATTTATCCAAGTGTGTGATGCTGAAAATTGTGCCGAAAGGCTTAAGATTTTTTAAATTACCTTTAGGGATAAAATTAACATCTGTGGTTGAAAAAGAGTTTAACCAATTATTTGAAGGATTTGGATATGAGTACATGAAATTATTGATAAAGCACTTAGAGGAAAAACAAAATATATTAGCTGATGATTTAGAACAAATGAATGGTAATATTTTACAACACAAGGATTTTGATGGTTTAAATGATTTGTACATGAAACAGTTTTCCCTTGCTGACAATAATGCTCACAATATAGTGGACAGGAAAAATAAGAAAATTCAACGTGACATTGAGGCCCACAAAAATGATAGAGCGTACATATGGCCCAACCATAAGGACATAGATTCACACAATAAACAACCTACAAGAAGAAGTGAATTTAGGAAATCACATAAAGAAGAAAATTTTCAGGGGGGGAGATTCTACCCAGCTTGGAGGGTTCCCAACCAATGGCACAAGAAATAGATAGGGACGACAAGTATACACATACACACACTCATGTCACACAGGACGATATCCCCTCAACGAGACAATTGGATTACCCTAGTGACCTGGGGACACAAGCGAGTATTTGTAGTGAAGCTGCAGACAATGACAAAAAGCCTAGTATCGTTGTACACGATGGATTCAAGGTGTACAATTATACCTCTGTAGAGGTAGACAATATAAGTGCCCAAATGCTAAGCAAAGGGATGAAGTTTATTCCCATGTGTGGATGGAACTTAATCGATTGTATTAAGGAAGTGAAAAAATACACCAGGAGACTCAATCTGGCTTTAACATTTGATAATAAGATGGAATCTAATTTAGCAGTCAGGGATACAGCTGTATCAGTGTGCAAGAAAAATGCATTACATACCAGCATTCAATCCACATGTGCACAATTACGAACAATTGGTTTGCAGTGACATATACTGGACATATCACAACATGAAAAAACAGGTCCACAAACATCCAGACAACTTAACAAGTAAAGAAAGGAATTGTTTGTCGGAATTCATGAACAATAGAAACATCAGGATCATGAAACCCGACAAAGGAGGCGGGCAGTTATCTTCTCTTCAGAAGATTATAACCAGGAAATACTCAGTATTCTTCATCATTCAGGAAACTATGAACATATTTCATTGAATCAGGTCAATATAGGCCATCAACGTATAGATCTTATAATAGAAGAATTTCTCATTGACAACAGGATATCAAATGACACGTATATTTTTGTGAAAGAGGATCATCCAGTTCTAGCCAAAATGGTTGGTATTCCGAAGTTACATAAATCCATTGACCAACCACCCTTTCGACCGATTGTATCTGGTTCCAGATCAAAAACCTACAGATTAGGAAACTTATAGACAATTGGGTAAAGAAGGTTTACGACAACATCCCCACATTATCAAAGACTCGTGGAGGTTCTTGGGTACCATCACCAAAGACTTGTGGGAAACTAATTTGATCTATCTTACAGTGGATGTAGTTGACCTCTTTTCCAGTATCCCTAAGACTGAAGGACTGGAATTTTTGAAAAGAGTCTGACTAGATACACCGATTTTTCCTGGGAGAAAATCAGCATCATTTGTGACATGATGTCACTGGTGTTAGATCACAACTATATCTCCTTTCAAGGTGAATTTTCAGGCAGACAAAGGGAGTGGCGATGGGAGTCATGTGCTCCCATCTTTCGAATTTGGTCATGGCGAATGGGAATCGGTCTATATGTTCAACAGCCCTTTCTACAAAGATATCATAACATACATTAGATATTTGGATGACATTTTTATTCTATGGAAGGCCTCTGAGGATAGGTTACTAGAATTTATGGAGTACCTAAACAAGACAGTCAATTCTTGAAATTCACTTATGAATACAGTTACCATGAAATATCATTTTGGACGTAGCATTGAGTCATAACAATTAAGGGTTCATCTCTAGGGTGCATAGGAAACCCACTTTTTCCAATGATTACGTCGATTATAGTAGTAACCATCCCCATGTATTTCAGAATGTCATAAAGGCCAATGTGTACGCCAGTAGCAAAAATGTCTTCTAACAAAATAATCTTGGAAAAGGAGCTTAATACCATCAAAGAAATGTTTTGAGTAGAGCTTACCCTGAAAAGATGGTCTTGGAGGTCATCAGTTATGTGTACAATGAATGGGGTAATAAATATCCACCCTATTAGGTGCGTATCAGATGGACAAAAAGTAGGAATTTGTAGTGAAACATCAGGAAGAGTTTGTGTCCTTATGTACACCCGACCACACATATTATAAAGGAAATATTGGAAAGGCATTGGTCAACACTTAGAGTATTGGACAAGGAAGAGCTATTGGGTAGTAAACCAAGATGTGTATATAAAACTGCCCCAAATATAAAAAGGCTATTAGAAAAAGCCGATAATAAGGCAGAAAGATCAAAGCATGGATCACATAAGGGTACAGTTAAATGCGGAACTGCAAACAGTGTAAATACATTAATTCTAACATGACTATTCAACTTAACGATTTGTGTCATACTACTATAAAAGCAAATGTGGTAACTGTAGAACAAAACATGTGGTCTATCTGGCAGTCTGTAAACTATGCAACGCCCATTACATAGGCAAGACAGAGAGACAGCTGAACAGACGCATTCTGAACATGCGTACAAAATAGGGAAACAAGATACCAAAAATGCATTGTACAGACACATCTTGGATAAAGGTGAGGAACATGGTTTTGTTTTCCATTGTAGAACAGATAGATGTTCGCCCATTTGGGGTGACTGGAAAATGAAATTAGCCGCTTAAAGTAAATGGCAAATCCTAACGGATTCCACGAGACCACCTGGTCTCAATGATTTTATAAGTATAAAACCTTTTTAGCTTTAGAGTAAATTTCAACTCTTAGGTTTGTTACTGGGATTTTTAACTTTATCACACAAGTGAAGTGCATATATTTATATATATTATTATTATTTTTTATTAGATTTTTTATTAGATAGTTATACGGATATTTACAGTTACACCAAGAGGTTTTACCCACGTATATATTACTGCATATATTACTATTGTATATATTATTATATTACATGTGTATTTGAAAGTCACATCTTGATTTAAGGTTGGTTTACTTACAGTGTATTATAGTAAATGTGTAATATGGCTTTAAACTTTTTGGCGGGATTTTAATTAGTTAAACATCAATTAAGGTGATTTAGGATGTGTATAAATACTTTGGGATGATATGTGTTGTTTGTTCTGATGAAGACTGATCACCAGTCGAAAGCGCTTAACCAGTCGTGTGGAATTGTTCAATAAACTATCGTGAGGTTTTACCAGTTGTAAGAGCAGTTTTCCTTTCACTCACCATCTTCAGTTCTTGTATTATATGAAGTAGGAGTACTTAGTGTGTGAGGATGGAAGGGAAGTTGGTTAGGAGATAAGTTGAGTAAGATATGTTAAATGGGTGGGGTTTTAATGTAGTGTGTGTTGATTGAGTGATAGGAGTGTGGGTGTGGTTTAGCTAGCTATAAATATGATGTATATGGGGGTGGGGGGAATGGGGGTAGGGGGTAGGGTAGGGGAGCGGAGTGAGTCCGAGTGAAGCAGGATGGCCCGATCAACTTTGTACAGTATGTAAGAGAAGGAAGAAAGAAAAACAAATTAGTAAGGTAAGTAGAAGTAGAGACTGGAACCCTTAGTGATAAGGAAGGGAGGAGAGTGAAGTATTTAGTGTTTGCATTACCTTTTAGTGGTAGATTTGATTTCATTTTTTTAAGTATGATCAGGTGGGAGTTATGGGGCAGATGGAATAGGTATGGAGACAGAGAGATACACTATTTAATGAACTATGATGACAAGCGTGTGAAATATAGTATTAAGTAGGGGTAGAGCAGAAAGAAGTGGGAGAATAGTATAGGCAGGAAAGGTACAGCAACCTGGTTCTGGGTGAACGGTTGTGGGGAGTGGGAGGTGATGGGATGAGAGCCAGGAAAAGTAGAACAGTGTAGGCTAGAGGGTGCTAGGGATACAGGAGGAGTGAAGTATGAAGGGGAACCAGAAAGAGAGACTGAGTTACAGGAAAGTACAGTTTTGTACCTACCATAAATGTAGATGTTCGAAGATCCACATTGCTGCAGTCCTTACACTTGGGTAGTCCGCTGTCCTCGGTCGGCCCGAATATCAAAGTATTAGGCTGACGTCGGTCAAGGTGCTTAAGACTGACATCAGAACGTCAGGGTACAAATGCGCATGACCGACATCATATCCTCAGTCTTTTCTTGCCCCAGATGTCAGAAGACCCTAAACAGAAAGGTCAAAACCAAAAGACAGCAAAAAACAACCAACCACCCTTGCATTAATCATATGAACAGTATATACAATATGTACAAAATATACAACCCAAACCACACAACCGCCTCTAACAACAGAGGGGAAGGAGGGAGGGTAAATTGGACTGCAGCAATGTGGATCTTCGAACATCTACATTTATGGTAGGTACAAAACTGTACTATGTTCTTCATCTCACATTGCTGCAGTCCTTACACTTGGGTAGAATCCCAAAGCAGAGGTAAGGGAGGATGGCAAAACTATAAAGTAGTAGGGCTGCCAAAATGCCCTGTAAAATAGCAGTGGCAAACCCAGCCCTAGATTTAGAGTAAAGTGGAAGGTGGTAATGCTTAGAGAAAGTATGCACTGAACTCCAAGTAGCTGCCTCCAAAATATCTTTAGTTGCCACCCCTTAAAAAGCTGTAGAAGTGGCAGTAGCTCTAGTGGAATGAGGCCTAATCCCAGCTGGGATCTCCTTACCATGATGGGAATAACAGAAAGCAATACAAAATCCAATCCACTTAGAAATTGTTTGTTTTGACACAGGCTTGCCCTGAGAACCCAAAGCAAAAGAAACAAACAACTGCTGAGACTGCCTGAACCCTTTAGTTCTGCTCAAATAATATCTCAACTGCCTGTGTATATCCAAGGTGTGCAAAATCTTCTCCCCTTTATTTTGGGGGTTTGCATAAAAAGTAGGCAAATGAATAGCTTGGTTTAAGGCCACACTGGAAACCACCTTAGGCATAAAGGAAGGATTAGTACGTAAAGATACCCTATCCTTATGGAAAATTAAGAAAGGCTCAACTGCCATAAGGGCCTGTAATTCAGAAACCCTTCTCGCAGAGGTAATGGCCAACAAAAAAGCAGTCTTCCATGATAAATATTTCAACTCGGCAGTAGCTGCAGGCTCAAAAGGTTGTAGAGTAAGTTTCTCCAACACAAAATTGAGATCCCAAGCAGGAGTAGGAGCTCTTCGTGGGGTCTTATATTCTTTGCCCTCTAAGGAATTGCTTAAACAAAGGATGAGAAAACAATGGTGGATCACAGTCATAGTGAGCAGAAATTGCTGCAGCATGAATCTTAATAGAAGAGAAGGACAATCCTTTGTCCAGTAACTCAGCAAGATATTGAAGAGCCACACTTAAATTAGGCTTAGCAACATCAAAGTCCTTTGCTGCACTCCAAAATAAAAATCTCTTCCATTTATCTGCGTATACTTTCCTTGTACTAGGCCTTCTGGCCTCCAAAATAACATTCAAAACTTGCTGTGGAAGCTGAGACCCTCCAGGGTTTAAAACAGAATATGCCAGGCTGTTAGGTGAAGAGAGTGAAGTTTGACATTGAGTAAATGACTGTTCTCTTGAGACAGCAGGTGTGGAATCAAGGCAAAGGCCATGGAGGCTCCCGAACCAGACTTCTCAGTAATGGGTACCAATGCTGTCGAGGCCAATCTGGAGCTATTAGAATCATCTTTGGCTTGTCCTGTCTGACCTTTAGTAGTACCTTTGGGAGGAGAGGCAGAGGTGGAAAGGCATACACATGAAGATTGCTCCAATTGAAAGAAAGAGCATCCACTTTCCAAGCTGTGGGATGAAACCTTTTGTGCAAAACTTTGGCAGCTGGTAATTTAGTGGAGAAGCGAACAGATCTATGTCTGGAGTTCCCCATGACACTGTCAATTTCTGAAATACATGAGGATCCAATTTCCACTCGTGGGGATCCATAATTCGTCTGCTCAACACATCTGCTAAGGAGTTCTGTGCTCCGGCAGAAACCTTGCCTGAAGATTGAGCTGTAAACTGAGAGCAGTCTCCCACAAAATCATTGCTTGTCTGCACAGAGGATAAGAATGTGTTCCCCCTTGCTTGTTGATGTACCACATGACAGTTGTGTTGTCTGTTAGAACCAACACCTGCCCTGGAAGAAGTAAATCCTTGAAAGCTATTAATGCAAATTGGACTGCTAACATCTCCTTCAAGTTGATATGTAGATGTTGTAGTCTGGCAGGCCACGTGTCTTGTATCCACTTTCCATTTAGATGAGCTCCCCAAGCTTTGTCTGAGGCATCTGTCGTTAGAATCTGACTCGCCTCTGGCCGGGTCACAGAGAGTCCCTTGTTTAGGTGACATTCCTGAGCCCACCACAAAAATTCCTTTTGAATGCAAGGTATTATCTGAATGACAGTGTCCATATCCTGGCAGTGCTGTGTCCATACATTTTGAGATACCATTGTAGCTTCCTCATATGCAGTTTGGCATTGGGAAGCACCAGAATACAAGATGCCATGAACCCCAAGGCTTGAAGGACTGTCCTTGCAGTCAGCCTGGACTGATGAGACAATTGATGGAAGTAAAGAGCAAGATTCTTTTGTTTGTCCGGGGTCAAAAAGGCCATCTGGGATGCTGTATTCAGTCTCACACCCAGAAAGCACATGTCTTGAGAGGGTACTAGACTGGACTTTATTACGTTCAGAGAATACCCCAGGCATCTTAGCACTGCTATCACGTATTGCAAATGATGAAGAAGCTCGTCCCTTCCTTTGGCCAGAATCAGGCAATCGTCCAAATAAGGATAGATTTGTATTCCTTTTAGCCTGAAGAAAGCAATCACTGGAGCCAGAACCTTTGTGAACACTCTGGGCAGTAGATAAGCCAAAGGGCAATGCAGAGAACTGATAATGAGAAGTCCCAGCTCGAAAACGCAGATACTTCCTGCAACTTAGCCTGATAGGAACATGAAGGTAAGCTTCCTTGAGATCCAGAGTCACCATCCAGTGATCTTTGCCCAGCAGAGGTAAAAGCTGTTGTAACGTCAACATTTTGAACTTGGGAATGTCCAGATAAGTGTTGAGGATAGATAAATCCAAAATTGGTCTCCACGTGTTCCCCTTCTTTGGTACTAGGAACAGGCGAGAATAAAATCCTAGGCCTACTTCTGGCAGAGGGACCGGCTGTATGGCCCCTATTTGCAGCAGCAGAGAAATTTGTTTGCGAGCCTCTATTCTTTGCTGAGGAGGAACGTCTGGCATGCCTTTGAAAGGAGGCAAGGTATGGAAATAAAACCTGTAACCTTGGTGTATAATACCCAATACCCATTTGTC
The DNA here is from genome assembly GCF_019279795.1 of Protopterus annectens. NCBI lineage: Eukaryota > Metazoa > Chordata > Ceratodontiformes > Protopteridae > Protopterus > Protopterus annectens. The sequence continues at coordinate 377,769,431 of NC_056747.1, read as the reverse complement.
CTGGGTAATCAAACTCCAATTTTCTTTGAAGAGTGCCAACCTTCCTCCCAAAGGTGCTGCCAGACAAGAAGGCTCTGGCAGCTGAAAAGGTAGGTCATTGGGCCTGTTTACGAAAGGACTGGCCCCTGCCCTCACCGAAGACTGCGCAGGGGAACTCCTGTTCTAGGTCTGAAAGAGCTCTGAGCTCTACCCTACCACGTCTAGATCTTCCCCTAGACTGTGAATCATAAGAAGGGTACGTCCACCCTTAGCAGGCCAATTCCTACTAAACTTGGAGGCTGAACTTGCAAAAATCTTTAACAGTCTGCATAGACTTAGCCTTGTCTTCCATTTTCTTTAAAATTGCCTCCACAGGTGAACCAAACAATACATCAGACTGTAAAGGAGCATCTAAAATCCTCGTCTTAACATGGTCAGATAAGTTCTGATCCCTCAGCCAGGCGTGCCTACGAAGAACTGACCCAGTGGCAGCCACCCTAGACGAGGCCTGTACAGCATCAAATCCACATTGTAAAGAATGCTTACCCACTTGTTCAGAAACATGTACCAAATCTTGTAATTCTTTACACTCAATACCTTCCGCCAGAGCATCTACCTTAGACTTCAATTGAGAAAGAAGATAGTTTTGATATTTCAACATGTGAAACTGGCAATTCAAAGCCCTCATAGCTAAGGTGGAAGAAGTATAGACTTTCTTTCCCCATCTATCCAAAGCTCTGGCCTCTTTATCTGGAGGAACCGGATTTTTTACCACAGAAGCTTTGACACCCTTAGGTCCCTGACTAACTGTTTCTGGGTCAGCCCTAGGACTCTTATACAGATATTTATGAGCTTCAGGCACCCTATAATACCTGTCCGGTTTAACAGGAGCAGGAGGCAAAGAATCAGGATTAAGTGAAGCCTCTGCAAACACATCTTCCACAACATCCAGAACAGGAGGAATAGCCAAAGGCCTATGCTGGGGTAAAAGCAAAAATTCCCTAAGCCTTTTCCTGGAATCAGAGAAGTCCTGACCTTCCCATTTAAAATGTTCCCTCATAGAATGAAGAGTCTCTGAATAAGAAAAATCCTCTGGAGGAGAAGCAGAAGGAGTAGAATCATCCACATCCGAATCAGAATAAGGAGAATACTCCTGCAAGTCTTCAGCTGAAGACTCTGAAACATCAGAAACCTGCTCAAAACCCCCCAACTCTGGTTCCACCCTAGGCCTCTTATCAGGAGGGGGCAAAGAACCTCTAATCAAAGTAATTAAATCCTCTGCCATTTTGAGCATGTGCTTCTTGGGCACAGAACCTGAAGAACTAGGAGTGACACCAACAGCAGCTAAACCTGGCCTGACTCTGGGAGAAGCCTTGGAAACAGAAGGAGAGGGCCTAACCACCCTAGGAAGGGAGGGGAGTACAGTAACCTGAGAAGCCCCTTCAGCCTGGCCTGCCTCCTGAGAGGCCACATCCTGCAAAATCAAAGTCTCCCCCTGGGACTCCAGAGAAGCCTCGGCGAATCACCGGTTCCACTGAAGCCTCCAAAGAACCGGCGTCCGGTACGGACGACTCTTCTTGTCTGGGTTTAGCTGCTTTGTCTTTGCGCTTCTTCGAAGAAGCGGGCGTCGGAGCATCCGACGGCATATTGTAATTGCACCGCTTCCCGAAGACCAACCTGGCACAATCTAACCTTCGCAATAGTGCGCTTATTAAACCTAGCACAAAAGCGACACCCAACAACGTCGTGCTCAGGCCCCAAACAAGGAATACACAAACTATGATAATCTCTATGCGGTATCTGCTTCCCACAAGAAATACAGTTATTCACTTTTTCTGACATCCGGTAAACCACTGAGGCAAGAAAAAACTAAAATATTCCCCAACGGGGTACTTAGCCAACTTTGACTCGGTCTGAAACTCCGAATTCGAAAAATTTCAGAATGCCGAACGGCACTTGCAACGCTGCTTCTGCATCGGACCATGCGGCAAAAAAGACTGAGGATATGACGTCGGTCATGCGCATTTGTACCCTGACGTTCTGATGTCAGTCTTAAGCGCCTTGACCGACGTCAGCCTAATACTTTGATATTCGGGCCGACCGAGGACAGCGGACTACCCAAGTGTAAGGACTGCAGCAATGTGAGATGAAGAACATCAATTATTACTATTGGCTAAGAACTAGTACACATACATTCACTTTTGAGGTCAGGCAGCAGATCAAGTGTTCTCGTCTTCCACTGAATGACTGGGGGTTCTCAAGGACCAGACTTTTCTTGGGAGTTTTCTGAATCCACTGAAGTGAGAGAGGAGCACAATTATAGTAGTATCACATTTGTGTTTATAGGTCTCAATGTCTGGATTGGAGTTCGTACATCACCCTGGGGCAAATCAAGCTGGTTAGAGGAAGGGGACAGTGGAAAGTTAAAGAATTAATGATTTTGTATGGTAAACATCTATTCAATAATTCCCATAAAAGAAGAATTGAAATAAAAGAGAAAAGTAGCCAGAAACAGTCATTTTTGTGGTGCTGATCGCTCAAGAATAAGAAAAGTTTGGAATATATGTGAAAAAGAATTTGGTAAAATAAGTTTAAGTTAAATATTGGCATGATTATATATTGATTCTATGAGGGTTATAACTGATTCAGCTAAGTTAAATAAATATCTTAGTCTTTTATTGATTTTATGGAATATATGACAGGAATTGTTATATAATAAAAGATGGGATGTTGTAATTAAAAAAATAAACAAGTGGCTATGGAACATAGGATGGGGTGGGTAACAATTGTGATGATTTTTTAGAAACTTGATTAAGTTTATCTAAATCTGGTTAAAACTTTGGTAACATTCATGTAATAAAAATAAACGAAAAATGTGTATATAAATAAAGTTACTACTCTTTACAATAGGTGCTATAGGATCTTTTACATTCACTTGAACTATCATCAACTCAACCAGATAATGCACCGTTTTAACATCTCATCTGAAGGATGGCACACTCAGGGATGCAGCACCCCTTGAGCTGCACTGCGGTGTCAGCAATTGATCTACCTGGTGTGAGAATAGAAGCCACAGTCTTCTGCATTAAAGGCAAATGTGCTACCTATTGCACCACTAACTATACTTGAAACTCACAGCCAATTAGAAAATCAACTGTAAATTAAGCTTTGAGAAACCAGAATGCACAGAACACTACTAAATTCCCTACTTTCACTACAAAATAAGCTAGAAAGTATTCCAAATGAGCAAAACTCTAGCATACTAATCAGTATTAACAGATTAGCAATACATGTACTTTAAAAGCACACAGAATTTAATTAACTAAAAAAATATTTCCAAATGTATTTGGAACTAGTATCAAGGTAAACTCTGGTTATAACTGGTCAATCCGGTAGCAGTGTGCATCATGGAAATGCAGGACAAAGAGGCCCAACCAAACACAGCACTAAGTCTTGCTATGCAGCACAGTGAAAAACCTACTTAAAGTTATACCTAATCAGAAAATCAAATGTAAAGTTCATAGGTTGGTACTAGGCTATCGACCCTAGGGCCTATACAAGCCTAGCCATAACAATTCCCTGGATATTTCTTCCCACAATATTTACTTCCCTGGACCCCTTGTCTAAGCCTGTAGCAAATCGAATGCCCACAACATTAACACATTTCCCATTTTCAGTAGAAATACAAGTGTACCAAATGAACAAAACATTGGTATAGTGCATACTAAGTGGTTAGCAGAAAATGCAATTTAAAAGCACACAAGTAGAATGTAATTAAATTAAAAAAAAGTTCCCTCAAGTTTTTGGCACTGGCAAAAAAGCTTCAATGGGTTAGAAACAGTAAATTAATTAGATCCAAGTGTTTAGATCTGGGGAGTAGAGGTTCTGGTAGGTCTTGCTCAAGAAATAGAACAGTACGTTTATGACTGGATGAACACGGGGGTTTCTTCAACTGATGAGAGATGAGCAGGGGAACCATAGCCAACAAAGACAAATTGGAGGTAACAAAGCAGCTTTGGACATGTGCTGTTTTGTCTTCTCAATAAACCGCTCCATCGGGGAAAAGGCTGAGAAGTGAAGAAGAGTCCAGGGCAATTTCTGGATATCAAAATATTTGGAGCACTTCCCCAGACAAAGTGATAAGGAGTAGAAACTGTTGTATTTGGTATTGGTCAGTCAGCAGCATAACCATAACCCAGCATAAGATGAGCTATGAAATTGTGACAGATTGACATAGCCCACAAATTCTCAACAAATGTAACACACCACTACTACATTGTCACTGTGGATTTTATCATATCCTTAGAGTTAGGAGTCTTGAAATGATAGCAGGGAGATAAACCTCTGCAGAAGACTAGACATCATGGAGACTTTGGCCTTCTTAATACCCCCATCCTTAAGCAAATGTGTCCATGGTGATTGCCATCAAAAGAGTGGAAAATTGAAATGGACTGTCTTACACAAAATTGGGTAAAGGCATCCAGCACTGCAGATGCTTCTTGTAGATTCTGGAACTTTTGACTGTTGAGATATCAGATCCAGCTATGATCACTGAATATAAAGCTTCCACTGGAAAACCCTCAAGTGGTACCTAGCGGTAGAATCATAGGGGCTTTGTATGGCTATGAAGCAAAATTAAGTGCAGTTGTGAAAAAAGAAGTTATGTACCTACCATAATGTTCCATGTGAGTTGTCCATCCTTCATTCTTGACTGATTGGTACGGAACCAATCCTAGATTCTCACTCTGCACCACTTTCAAAAGCTTGAGGTATTCAGCTAGCTTGTGGCTCCATCCCTATTCCATGATGCACTAGGGCATTCCCCAGATCTTGTTTGATGATGTTCTATTTTTTATATAAAAAGGAAATAGATATATGAATCAAGTATACTCCTTTCCCAGACTTCGAATAGGGTCAAAGACAAATAGCCAAAAGGAAAAAAACACCTAGTTCTTCCAGAACTCAAGGAGGGAGGTTAGGTGGGTGGGACGCAAGAATGAAGGGCGAGATGGATAACTCACATGGAACATTATGGTAGGCACATAATTTATGTGAAGTTGTCCCATCTCACCTTCATTCTTGTCTGATAGGACAGTGTCCCTAGCACCTTTCTTCTTGGGTGGCTCAAGGGAGTATATTCTTTAGAACAGTGGAACCAAAAGAGGCCCTGTCCCTGGAGGTCATGTCTACTTTGTAATGAGTGATGAAGATATGAGACTTAGCCCATGTAGCTGCTGCACAAATAGTATCTATGGGAAGCCTAGCACGGAAAGCAGAGGAAGCAGATACTGCTCTTGTTGAATGAGCTTTGATCCCTTGCGGCAGTTCTTTATTTGCCGAATTATATACAAACAAAATGCAGTGAGACAGCCAGTTTGACAAGGTAGTTTTTGCTACTGGAAGACCTTTTTTATTTTCTGAGTAAGATACAAAAAGTTGATAAGATTTTCTAAAGTCTTTTGTTCTATGCAGATAGAAATGTAGTTGTCTATGAACGTCCAACTGATGTAGTATGTATTCTGCCTTATTTCCGAACTTGGGAAAGAATACCGGTAGGTCAATAGACTGATTGAAGTTAGATTCTATGCATACTTTGGGTAACAAGGATGGATTTGTCCAGAGTGACACTCTATCATTGTGAAACAGCATGTATGGAGGTTTAATAAACAAATCTTGCAGTTCAGATACTCTCCTGGCTGATATGATAGCCACTAAAAAGCAGTATTCCAGGTTAGAAATTTCAAGTCACATAATGATGCATGTTCAAAGGGGGGAAGAATTACTTTAGACAAAAGAAAGTTGAGATTCCATGGTGGTAATGGTGTTCTGATTAATAGATTTGTGCCTCTTAAGAAGGCTTTTGCCAGCCTGTTAGACATTATACATGAATCACCATTGCCAATATGAAAATTTGAGATAGCTGCTAAATTGAACTCTAATAGTCGCTGCCGCAGCTCCTTCACTAAAACTTTTAGTCAAAAATTTTAGTATGAAGTACAATTTCCTGGTAAGTGATTTAAGAGAAGAAATCAGAATATGTTGAACTGCAGATGAAAGATTTTGAGCCCTAACTATTTTGGGAACCGGAGCAGCCAAGCTGCCAGATTGAGGGTGGAAAGTGAAGGATGAAAAGCCCCTGAAGAATGCATCAGGAGATCTGGTACTGGATCCAGGATCCAAGGCTTTTTCTGTAGATGAGCCTGTAGGAAGGGAAACCAAATTTGACGAGGCCAGTATGGTGCTATCAGGATTAATGTCCCTCCCAGTGAACTGGCTTTCTGAAGTACCTTGGGTATCAGTGGCAAAGGGTAAAAAGCATAATGGAGACCCAGGGGCAAATCATGTACAAGTTCGTCCATCGGTGATTCTCCTGGTGGGGGGATAATGGCAAAGTAGCTGCTGCATTTTGTGTTCGTGGGCATGGCAAAGAGATTGCAGCAAGGCTGGCTCCATTCGTGTAAAATCATTTCCGCCACCTTGCTTCAGGGACCACCCGTGGGGCATTAGAATTGCCCTGCTGAGTTTGTCCCCAATCACGTTGGATTTCCCTGGGATGTGCATTGCTATTACAAAGTGCTGGGATGAGGTTGCCCATTGTCATACTCTGAGGGCCTCTCGACAAAGGGGGTAAGAGACTTTGTTCCTCCTTGTTTGTTTATGTATCATACAACAGACATGTTGTCTGTCTGGATTGCAACTGTTACTAGAAGAAGAGAGAGTGTTGAAATGCTTGCAATGCCAATAGCACTGCTCTCATCTCTAGTACATTGATCTGCAGGTGAGCCTCATGTTCTTGACAAGTGCCTTGGTCTCTCTGTCCATGACAATGCCCCCCCCCCCCTATCTGGGAAGTGTCCGTGGTCGCTGTGGCTAATGGGGGAGGTAGAGTGAAAGGACGACCTATGGTGACTTGATCTGAAGTTAGCCACCAGGTTAGGTCCCTTTTGCAAGAGTCTGTCAGAATTATCTAGTATGACATCGGTAGCGCCTGCATGGACCACTGGGTAAAAAGAAGCCACTGGAGAATTCTCATATGCATCCGAGCTAGGGGGAGTATGGTGACTGTTGCTGCCAGTGTCCCTAAGACTTTGAGAACAGTTTTTGCTTGGACTCTCCTTCTCAAAAGCAGGTTTTGGATTTGCGTCCGAAGGGTATGGATCAGTTCTTGTGGAAGAGATACCATCACTGTGACAGAGTTTAGTTCTGCACCTATAAAGGTGATATGCTGAGATGGCAATAAGGCAGATTTTTTGTAATCGATTGTGATCCCTAGTTGAGTACACAGATTCAAAGTGCTGTCTCTCGCATGTAGTAGTAGATGCTTGATGGTGGCAGTAAGGAGCCAGTTGTCCAAGTAAGGAAACACCTGGAATCCTGCACATGTCAGATGAGCCGTAACCACTGCCATGCATTTACTGAACACTCTGGGGGCTGTAGTGAGTCCAAAGGGCAGTGGAATTGGTAGTAACTGGCTCTCAGCCGGAATCACAAGTGCCTCCCTGGAAGGTCTGTCCATTTTTATGTGGTAATACGCATCCTGAAGTTCTATGGAGTACATTCAATTGCCTTTTCTCAGAAAGGGAAGGATTGACTGTAGCATGACCATCTGAAACTTTGTCTTTTTTACTAATTTGTTTAATGTGCTAAGATCCAAAATTAGTCTCCAGTCCCATGTTTTCTTCAGAATGAAAAAGAATTTTTAGTAAGTCTCTGATCCTATTTGGTCTTTCGAGACTGGTTGGATGGCTCTTTTTTCTAGCAACTTTTGAATTTCGGTTGTTGCCTGATTCCTGTGACTGGGTGGAATGTCTGGAATTCTTCTCATTGTTGGGGGAGGGTTGGAAAAGGGAACAGAGTAACCTCGGGATATGATCCTTTGTACCCAGTTGTCTTTTGTTATTTTTAGCCAGGCGTCTGGGTAAAAAAGACAAGTACCCTCCAACTGCCTCCAGAGTGGAACAGTTGGGCTTCCTTTCAGGAATGCTGGAAGGGCTTGCCGAAGAATTCCTGGTGACCCTGATTTTGTGGACCCCCTCTGCCGCATGGCCGGCGTCTTCCATTATTTCCCCCCTCCTCTGCCCCTGGAGGGGGGTTCACCATTTGTTTCTTGAAAGGCTTTCTGGGATTTACGAAACCACATCTTTCCACCATTTTGACCCTTAGGATAGGGTCTTGAAGGAGTAGAAAAACGGACTCCAGTGGCAGAGAGAGTCTTCCCTTCCTGCTCACACCTGGTCAGTGTTTCTTTAACTTTGGGCCCAAAAAGTGCCGAGCCATCAAAAGGGGTGTTGATGAAGGATGACTTGAAAGCTTCTGCAAATGAACAAAAGCGCAGCATCCAAGAATGTCTCCTAAGGGAAATTCCAGATCTCGCAAATCTGCTTACTCCATCGGCTGCATATGAGATAAGTCTCATGGAAGAGTTGACAACTGAGTTTAGGGTGGAGAGCTGGGAAGTTACCTTATCAGCAGCTACATTACCCTTTAGGAGATCTCTCTGTTACCTTGTAAAGTGAGTCAGGTAATTCAGGGACTGCAATGTAAAGGTCGTTGACGAGAACATGCACGTCCCATACCTGTCCATCGTATGAGACTCTCTATTCGCTGGATGGACAAAAGTGGATGTCTCAGATAACTCCTTTTTGGTGGCCACCACCATAGCATCTACAGGCACTCCTTTAATCAATAAATTTTTGTCCTCTGGTGCAGTAATAAATTTATTAGGCCTCTTGGGGACAGGTTCCACTGTATCTGGAGACTCCCACGCCTTTCAACAAACTAATTCCATGAGTTCGTCAAATGGAAAAAAAAACCCAAAAGGTGAAAGGTTGAGAACCAAAATCCTTCATGTAACACAGACTCCCCTTCAGAAAGGTTAGTGGCCTTCCAGCCCCTCTCTGCTTAAGGACTTCCAAGATGTCAGCAAATGAGACATCTTCAGACGGCAACCATGGGGACCCATCTGATTCGAGGTCCATGTCTGATGTCAATGACTCTTCAGGGGAGTCTAGGTGTTTCCTCTTACATACCCTCTTTCAGGGTGCCTACTGAGATGAGGCTTCTGGGGAGGTTCCCGAAGAGAAGGGTTCACCCTGTGGGGCCTCATGAGGCTCTGGATCTGTACAATGTGGGCCAGATTGTGCAGAAGCTGGAACCGAAGCCCTAGGGAGAGAAATGGTAGGGTCTGATAAGCTAGATGCCCGAAGGGGCAAAGCTCTCCTCATGACCACAAAGGCCCCTTTCCCATGACCAGAGGATAACTCCAGATCCAAGGAACCAGAAGCCCCCCAGAGGCATAAGAGATGGCCCCGAGGTTCATAGGTTGGTACTAGGCTATCGGCCCTAGGGCCTATACAAGCCTAACAATTCCCTGGCTATTTCTTCCCACACTATTTACTTTCCTGGTCGAGGTAGGAGCTGAACTCATCCAAGCCTAAGCTGTGAGAGTCAAAGTCGGAACCGATAAAAATTCGATTCGGCTATCCCCCCCCCCCCCCCCCGGACAGAGTGTCGGCTCCTAGGCATCTCAGTCGATGCTGAGGTAGTCAGAGTTGTAGGTGCCGAAGAAACTGAAGTTGGTCTCAGCGCCATGAGATCCACAACTATCAGCTCCACACATTCTGGCTCCAAAGCCATCATAGGGGTCAGAGGAGGAATCCAGGTAGGGAGAACTGGTTATAGTCTGATACGAAGCCTGACAGGTTGGTTCTAACACATTTTTTGATAGAGACAGCGCCATCAAAAGCTTCTGCACCAAGCAATCTATATCCAAATCTGACAGACTTCTGGAAGAACGAGAAGATGGTGCCGGTGATGCCACCAACTGTAGAATTGGGGATCTGAGCGTAGGAGACACTGGATCTAAAAGAGTTGATCGGCTCCTAGCTCTAACTACCATCAGCCCCGACAGAGACAGAGCCGAGGTAGAAGTCTGAGTAGAGGTTGTCAGTTCCAAATATTTTTGAATCTTACTGGATGGCTCTGAACCATCTGATGAGGCAGGAGACTGTCTCTTTGCGCCCTTGTCAGACTTAGATGAAGGTGAAGAGGTCTTTTTTGAAGGAGTTTGACCCTTTTCCAAATCCTCTGTAAAGGAAGACTTTAGTAAACCATTCAGAATCAACTTTTTCTTTCGCTCTTGTAACACCCTCAAGCTGAAAGAATGACAAATGGAACAACTTTCCTGCAAATACAGGGCTCCTAAACAGTATACACATTCAATATGACCATCAGTAATCGACATCTTTTGTGAGCATTTTGGACATCATTTAAATCCTGAGACCTTGGTCTCCTTAGTATCTTTTGTTTACTAGCCATTACCAACAAAAAACAGGATCAACCAAAGATATAAGCCTTCTAATTTAAACAAGCTGTCAGCCCTTCAAGAAAAAGGGAGCACAATTAACAGTACCGCACTGAAAAGCAATGTCAACAACTACAATGTGAAAATGATGCCAGCACTCTAAAACATGTTGACAAAATCTACCCAACTATATCTATCTACACACACAAACACACTCACACACACACACACACACACACACACACACACACACACACACACACACACACACAATTCACACTAACAGATACAGAAGAAAAGAACACGGGTTACAGCCCCCTACTAATAATGGGCAAATCTTAATACTGGCACACATAGTAAAGCCTCAAAACACAGCTATTGAAGGAAAAAATTTATAAGGCAAAACACACATGTGCTCACTAAAGCCTTAAAACATGGCTATAAGTTTAAGATTAATATACAGTTTAGGTTAATAACTAGAAAAAACATTTATCTAACAATTCACTATAATTAACTTGTAAATATCTTCTAATCTTAGGTGACCATGAAGAAAAAAAAACCAGCTATAAAGGACCGAGTTTGAAAAAGGCCTGTAGAGGCCCAACTAGTCAAAAAGTTATATCAAAGAGAAAAAACAGAATTAACAAACATGTTAAGTGCTAACGCGATAAAGAGAATAACACTCTCTAACTATAAACTGCAAATATCTAGCAAACTACAAGACTAAATATCAAAAGAAAACAGTTAAACTTAGCCAGAGCTAGTTTGTGGCGGCCAGACTCATTTCAGCAGCAAACGAGATCTGGGGAATGCCCTATAGCCTTATGGGATAGGGATGGAGCCACGAGCTAGCTGAAGACCTCGAGCTTTTGAAAGTGGTGCCAAGTCGAAATGGAGGATCGATTCCGAACCCATCAGTCAAGAACGAAAGCAATATAGGACAACTTCACATCTAAACTTACTGTAACAGTATATGTTCAAACAGATCACTGTTGCAGTAGCCTATGCTACTTAGATTATATCCTGCTTAGGATATAACCACCAGACAACTTTCAAAACGCTGGGATCCTACCACATGTCCTAACTGCAAAGGTCTTGAACAGAGCAGCATAAAGAGAGCAGTCTGTGTGCCAAAAATTTCACCAGTTTCTTTTCTTAAAAAGGGAGCAATAGCCCTTAAAAAATGCCAGGAAAAGAAAACATATGTCACTGAATACACAAGGGTATAAACATCCACACCCTGGTAATCATCAAAAATAAAATGGGGGGTGGAGGTGGAGGTAGGGGACAGCTAATACAAAAGTAATCTATTAGGACATACACTGTTATGGTAAGTTTACTTACACAGCTGTGCTATGTTCAACATTAGATCATTGTTACAGTAGCCTAAATTATCTGGGTAGATTACCATCACTTAGGAGCATAAAGGGAGGAGGAGGAAGGAATTCAAGAATCCAAGAGCCCCTGGAGAATGATCCTAGTAAAGTTTATAATGCTTTGGGAACATATGCACAGAAGATAAAGTTGCTGCCTTTAAAATACTATTATAGGAACTCAAATACTCTTCTTGCAAAAGTCAGCAATGAGTACTACATTTTTTTTAAAATAAAAAACCTCAAATCAGCCTGATGAGCTAATTCAAATGAAAGAAGTGTTAGTTTTTTTCAAGCACAAAGTTAAAATCCCAAGGAGAAGCCACCTATTTTCTAGGTGAATAGACACGTAAAACCCTTCCAAAACCTTCTTAATTTCAAGACAGGTAGAAGACCAGTCTAGGTTAATAAATGAGCAAAAGGCCAGATGATAAGAACTCATGCAAATAATTTGTAACCAGTGCCTTAACTGGATCCTGATTCTTAGAATGTCATCGACTAGAAAATTTTTATACACACAAAATTTTCTAAAAGCAGGCTTTTAGCCTCCTTTAGTACCTGGACATGCCCTCAGAAAAAGGTGCATAAAGAGCATCAAATCTCGATCATCGAGGGCAGTCAACTGAACTGTTTTTGGGTTGGGCAATACAAAACAACTCCTGTCTTACGTGAGTAAATCCAGACAGTGGGGAAGCTTGTGGTAACTGCCCTTGATCAGTTTCAAAAGAAGGAAGAACCACTGTTGCCTGAACTGAAAGGGACTCACCACTACTATCCTTGGAGAGTCGCTCTGGACCTTTAGAAGGGCCCCTGGTATCAGTGGGATGAGTGGAAAACCATACAGGAACATTCTTGTTCATTGGAATGAGAAAGCATCAGTTTTCCAGGCATGTACAAAGAATCCTGGAACAAACTTTCTTTAACTGTCTGTTTTAAAAGGAGGCAAACAAATCTATTTGAGGTGTTCCTACAGCTGGAATAATTCCTATAAGATTTTCCGAGTGTAATTTCTATTTGTGAGGATCTGTCCGGGTCCTGCTTAGCCTATCTGCTACAATATTTTGCTCTAACAGAATGTATAAGACTTGAACAATTAAAATGAGCTCAGCTGCCACCTCCCAGGCCATCATAGCAAGTGTACAAAGAAGATAAGACCTGGTATACACCCTTGTTTGTTTATATACACGATCACTGTAGTGTTGTCTGTGATACAATGCAGAGGTCCAAGGGACCACAGATGATTTAAGGCTTTCAAGGCATTAATTACTGCCAGAATCTTCTTGACACTGATGTTCTTTTGTCTGTTCCGTTTCTTCCACAAACCTTGCATTTCCACCCCTTAGATAAAGTTTCCAGGCTACATCTGAAGCATCTGCTGTGAGAGACTGAAGAGAAGGTAGGAGAGAGACGAGGACACCTGAGTTGAAACAGAATTGGTCCGCCCACACAATATCTCCCTTCTGACAATTATAGCAACATAATCTGAAAAGTTTAAGCTGATGCTGAAACCAGACTCTGGTCAAGAGGTACCACTGAACTATTCTCATGTATGGCCAGTTTAATCACGATAATCACAGAATCCATAAAACCCAGAATCCTGAGAAATTACTTGACAGATGCCAGAGATTAGCTCAGGAAGATTTTCTTATACCTTTCTACTTTGTCGAATGAAAATAAAAAAGCTCTTCCTAGGGAAACATCCATATGACATCCCAGACAAACTACTCTGTGTTAGGGATATATGACCTCTACGTTCACTTGAAATTCTAGTGTTTCTAGACATGTCACAGAATTGTGACAATTGGAAAAAGTCTTCAAATATAATGCAATCATCCAAATATGGAAAGATGTGGATGCCTTGAATTCTGCAGTAAGCAATTACTGGAGTCAGACACTTTGTAAATACCCTTGGTGCAGTAGATGAAACAATTGGCAAGACAACCAACTGATAATGTAAGCCAGATGCAGAAAATCTCAATCTATTACCAAGAAAATAAGTAAAGGTATGACTGTTACAAGGGTTTAAAGGGATAAAGTACAGCTGTACAAGTAAACTTAACATAACAATAGATGTTCAAATGATCACTGCTGCAGTAGTCTTAGCTATACAGATTGTATCCTGCCAAGGATATAGCAGATGGCCGGCTTCCAAAGCTTCAGGGCACCTTCCACTCACTCAGGCAGCACAAGCTGAGTTGACTAAAAGACAAGACTGGGCACCAAATCCTTCAGAGCTTTCCTTCCAACAGAGAGAGGGAGGTTAAAACCAAAAGGACAAACCTAGGTTCAACAAAAAATAAATGGCCACACCCTGGCATAAAAAGCACACAAAAAAACAAGGTGGGTGGAAGGAGCAGTTACTGTAGCAGTCATCATTCAAACATCTACTGTTGTGGTAAGTTTACCTACACAACTGAACTATCTTCATCATACTGACCACTGCTACAGTAGCCTTAGCTATATAGGTAAATTACCCTAGCTTTCTACATTTGGGAGGTGGACAGAGTAGAGTCCAGGAGCTCCTGGAGAATGTTCCTTGCAAAGCCTGATTTGGACCAAGACAAGGAAATAAATTTATACTATTTTGTAAAAATATGTAAAAAGCACCAAGTAGCAACTTCTAGAATCAATCCCTTTCCAAAAAGTCATAGATGAAGCCAAGGCCCTGGTAGAATGGGTCTTGACCCTGCCTGGAATAGTTTTGTTACTGTCACTACTGAAAAAGGTAATGGCCTTACACAACCATTTGGAAATGGTCTGTTTTGACACAGGTTGTCCCTTCTTCCCTTCACAAGAACTGAACAATTAATCTGAAGATATGAAAGATTTAGTTCTGTCAAGACAGTACTGGAGTTGTCTCTAGACATCCAAGCTATGGAATATCCTTCCTCATTTTTTGGTTGAGGAAAAAAAAGGGAGATAAACAGTTTTACTTGAAGTAAACTGGGATACCACTTTAGGCATAAAAAATGGATTAATACTCAAACTGTGTCCCTATAGAAAATGAAAAAGTTTAACTCACTGTAAGAGTCTGCAACTCAGATACCCTTCTTGCAGAGGCCAGACAAATCAGTAAAAGTGATTTCTACATTAAGAACCTCAAGTCAGTCAGGTTAACTGGTTCAAATAGATCAAGTGCTACTTCTCTAACACAAAATTCAGATTCCAAGGAGGGGCCACCAGTTTTCTTGGAGGCCTCTTATGCAAAACCCCTTTCAAAAACATTTTGACATGAGACTGCCCTGAAAGAGGAGGATCCAGAACCAGACATGCTGAAATGGCTGACAAGTGAACCTCGGCAGAGGAATAAGAAAGGCCATAGGAAAGTAACTCACAAATATTGTAAAACTACAGAACAACTAGCCCTGAATGGGTACTGGTTATGTTGTTGGCACCAACTAGAAAAAAATTTCCTATTTGCTAATAAATGATTTTTTAGTAGCAGGCTTTCTTGCCTCCATTAGTACCTGTTCCATGCCTTCGGGAAACACGTGTCAAAACGGAATTAAGACCATCATCCACGCAGTCACTTGAAGTTGAAAGATGTTGGGGTGTATCAAACATCCCTGTTCTTGTGTGAGTAGATCCATCTGTGAAGAAGCTTGTGATAAATGCAACTGATTATTTCCAAAGGAAGGGAGAACCATGGTTGCCTGGGCCAGAAGGGAGCCGCCACAATGATCTTGGAGGATTCCTTTTGAATCTTCATAAGTACCCTGGATATTAGTGGAAAGGGTGGAAAAGCATACAGGAATGTTCCTGTCCAAGGAAAAGAAAAGACATCAGTCTTCCAAGGCCTTCTTGCATGGAGTTCTGGAACATAATTTTGCCAACTGATTGTTTACACAGGAGACAAAGATATCTACTTGAGGAACTCCCTAAAAATGAATTGAATCTTGGAAGACCTCCTGATCTAGTTCCATTCTTGAGGGTCTGCCCTGGTCCTGCTCAGCTTGCCTGCCACACAGTTTTACAGAATGTAGGATGCCTGTAGAGTGAGATAGTGCACTGAAATTGCATCTCAAGCTAACACTGCTAGTCTGTAAAGGGGTTACATCCTGGTTTCCCTTTGCTTAATGTATCACATGACTGTGGATTTGTCTGAAACCACTTGAAGCAGTCCCAGGGATGGTTCAGAGTTGAGCGCCTTGATCAGGGCAAGCACCTCCTTGATATTTATGTGCTTGCATCTGTCCTTGGTGTCCCACACCCCCTGCACTTTCATCCCTCCTGAAACTGGTCACTATAGCGAAGTCCAAGGCATCTCTGGTGACTGACTGTTTTGGAGCAGGGAGGGAGAAGGAGAGACCTGGATTAAAGGATATCTGTTGTGTCCCACAAATAATTTCTCTTCTGACAAACCTCAGCATGGGGATTTGAAAAGTTAAGGGTGTTGGTGCTGGGACCAAACTGATTTCTGATACCACTGTATCTTTCTCATGTGGAGTATTGCCACTGGTATCATGAGAATCACAAATGCATGAGACTCAAAATGCAGAGACATTCCCTTGCAGTGACTGAAGTCTTAGTGGAAAACCTTAGAAATAGGAAAATATATCTACATCTAGATCTATGGAAGAAAAACTCTATGAACTGAAGTGCCTAGCTGACATCCTAGGAATACAATCCTGTGTGAAGCAGTCAAGAAAGACTTCTGAATACTCTCTTGGAATCCCAGCTCGTGTAAGAAGCTCTCACCTAGGACAAAGATATTCCTGACACTCTGAAAAGACTCTGCAGAGATAAGCAAGTCATCTAAATATGGACAAAATATGGATTCCCTGTAACCTGCAATGAGCTATAACTGGAGCCAGACACCTTGTGAACACGATTGGTGCAGTTGATAGTCCAAAGGGTAAGGCAGAGAACTGATAATGTGATCCAGACACACAAAACCTTAAGAAATGCCTGAAGTCTGGATGAAGCATCTTTTAAGAATGGTGTTACCAAGAAATTGGTAAGACGAAGAAAAGGTAGCAAGTTCTGAAGTGAAATTATTTTGAATTTGAGCACAATCACAAACATGTTTAGGAAAGAAAGGTCCAGAACTGGTCTAACATTTTCTTTCTTTGGCACCAAGAGCATCCTTAAATAAAAACCCTTCCCCAACTGAGAAGGAAAAACTTGTTCTATCACTGCTTGGAAATGTATGAGATGAAGAGCTAGTGGAAGCAAAAAAGTCTGATCTGAAGGATGAGGAATGACCCCCCCCCCCGGGAAGGAGGAATTTCGTACCACTGCCATCTGTAACCTTGATGAATGACTTTCAGAACCCATATGACTGATAGCATCTGTTGCCAAAATAGAGAGATTCTGATTTTCAGGAAGAAACAAGGGGCCAGCATGGGAAGAGGTCACAAGGTCTTTTGAAGAGTAATTTTTATTTGTTGCACTGTCCTTGGTCTTAGGAGGTTCAAGGCTTCTTTTTGGAACCCCTTTGCCATTTCTTAAATGTCTGTTCACTTGCATTTTGTTGAGACAATTTTTTTCTCCTTTTGGCCAGAATTGGATAGGAGATAGAAAATCCCTTGGAAATTTTGGAAAAGGAAGACTGAAAAATCTTAGAGATTCCCTGGATCAGCTTGTCCTTTCATTAACCTTTTTATCACCTCTACAGCAGAGGGGCCAAACACTAAATCTCTATCCAAGAGTGAGTATAAAAATCTAAATTTTATCATCTGGGAGGTTCTGAGAAGGCAGCCAAGCAAACTTCCTTAAAACAGTACCAGTGACCACAGCCCTGGAAAAAGTATCAATAGAGTCATACACACAATATAAAAAATGAGTAGTGACCTGTGCAATAGAAGAAACTCAAGTTATTTAAAGCAGATTTTCCTTACAAGAATGAATGGCAGATAAAACATTACTAATACTCTCATAATTAGTATTAACAAGCTTTAACATATGAGCCTGACAGTTCAAAAATCTGAAAATCTAATTTGCAGAAGTACACACTTGTTTTCCAATACACACCAAGTAATTATCTCAACCTTACCAGAAAGGGTAGGATTGGAATTGACTATATGCCTAGCAGCAGTGGAATCAATTGAAGCTATAGCTACTGGATCAGGTTTGGGAATACTGTATAAAAAAATTAAAAGACAAAGGAACTTTATATATTCTATCTGCCTTTTTAGGGACAACTGGCTGACTATCAGGAAAACTGCAGGCAGTAATAAACAATCCTCCTACAGCAGACAGAGTAGGAAGAATGGGTGTAAGATCTGGAAAATCCTTCTTTAACAATTCAATATTTTCTAATGGACTGAGAAATCTCATTGTTCTCCCACTGAAAACACTGGCACATTCTAGCAATAGTCTCAGAGAAAAAGAAATCTGCAATACAGAGAATTAAAACTGAACTTTCCTCACAGTATGAATCAGAAACCTTGAGAAAAAATTGCATCTGTCGATGCACCTTTGTGTTCAGATTCAGAATCTTGAATCTATTCAGGAAAGAAGTATCCCACTTTCTTTACCAGAAACTACTTTACATGAAGGATCAATAGCCTGAATTAAATCACGAGTCAGATCCAGTAAACTACTCCAATCCCAAGAAATTTAAAGAAGAAAATGTATGATTGGCTTTCTGTCTCATTTTGACAGAAAACATGGGACCAATCATGTTACTAATGGCAGGAGCAGCTTCCCCAAGGATGGGTACAGCATTATGACACAAAAGGGAAACCTTCCCTGTTCCTTCTCCCAAGACAAATAAAGATCTCCCTTGCCACTGAGGGGACCCCAAAAACTGCAGAGGATGTGGTTAATCCCCAGTTCATAGTGGCAGAACATGCTACACCAGAGGCATCCGGGGTAAAAGATGAGTGGTCTGAAGTACAACAAATGGCCACAGCAGAGTCACCCACCTGTGGGTGAGGCAAATTGCTAAACTGATGTGGTGGCAAAGGCTGTATGCTCAATGTTTTTCTTTTTGCGGTTGGAAGAGGCACCAGCTGTGGGAGAAGTAGTCTGTTCCATGGTCAAGCCGAGAAAGGGTGCCTCTTTCCTAGAGAAGACAAGCAGCATATACTGGTAAATACTACCAGTCCATGAAAGTTACCTTTTTGTCAGAAAAACACAGTAAAAAGCAATTTAAAACACTATGCCGGCCCCCCAAAAGTAAAATAGACAATTTCTCCACAGAAAAATGTTTTCAGTTACTTTACACTATTTAAAACTGACAGGAAAAACAATGGTTTAAAACTATGTTAGACATTGAAGCACAACACTCCATGCTTTAAAATACTTTTCTTGAAGAGAGGTGTGATAAAAAGCAACACAAATAAGAAAATGGAAGCTTTTTCCCCTGAAAAGAATTTATCTGTCCGGCAAAGGAACAGCACAAGCTGACCTTCAATCCTGAAAAGCCTCAGGAGTGTACTCTTTGGTGGCAGTACAGCTCTGAAGGGCTTTGCGCACAAAGCTCTTCTACTAGTCAGCTCAACTCAAGCTGCCTGACAGTTTGCGTGCATGGAAGGTGCCCTGCTGTTATATCCTTGGTAGGATATAACCCATATAGCCAAGGCCAATGTAGCAGTGATTAATATGATGAACATTAACTTCATTACTACAAATGGGTTGAGGTACCAATGGCATCAGCAGAGCCTGTCTACTAATGAACTAACTTCCATTGTAATGTAGTTTGCTAATAGAAAGTTAACAGTCACCACAGACAATGCTAAAACCTCACTGCTTCTTGACACAAAGCATAGCAGTAGGGTCTCCCTTGCTTGCTAATATGCCAAACCACTGCCACATTGTCAGTGTGGAAGGCGATCATGCCTTGGATTAGAGAGTCCTGGAAACCTTGAAGTGTGAGAAGTACTGCCCTCAATTCCAGAAAACAAATGTGCAACCTGGCATCCAAATGTGACAAAACACATGGAGATGCTGCCCTCCACAATGCCACCCCCAACCATATGGACATAGGCATCCATAGTAACCACCATCAGATGGCTAGGGATTTAAAAGGTGGGTGCTTAAATCAGATATTACCTATGCAACTACCACTTCATGTGTGAATTACAGGCTCTATATATCTGTTGAGACACTGGGTCCAAGATTTGAGATCACACTTAACATCTACACTTTAATGCAACATTGTGGAAATGAGAAAGTCGAAAACTAAACCAACTGTAGCAGAATTATTGAATGTTGTAAAGGAGATACAAGAATTACAGATGGGACCTTTAGAAAATGTAAGAAGCAAACTATATAGAAATAAATGTAAACATACAGAATAATGTTCAAGAGGAAGAGTGATTTCAGGGAAGGCAGGACTTGAATTATCTATGTAATGTTAAATTTAATAAGAAAAAAATCACATGTATAAATATACGAACTGGAAACAAATCTATGAAATGGTTTGTTTTCTCTTTTATAATTGAATGTGCACTCATGTTACCATGGCATATGGGATGTTAAGCAGGTGTTTAGAAATAAAACTGCAAGTGGTACCACTGAAATTGCTGATGCCATTAACTTCAAGGTTTTTAGGAAAATTCAGGCTGTAGCATATGGCAAATGAAGAACTGAATGACCAGCTTCTGAAGTGTGGTATCCTGTCCATAAGTGAGGGCGTTCTGTAAGACACTGTGTCCAGAACGCAGCTTATAAATGTGAACAGCTGAGATGACTCCAGTTGGGATTCTACAGAGTTCACTTTGCAGACAGACCAGGGACTCCCATGTGGAGATGAGCCTGGTCAATGATGCAGCAGTGAGAAGCCAATCATCCATATGAGAACTAGTTTCACACCTTGCAATTTCTAGTTTGCTGCAACTGAAGACATGCATTTGGTGATCACCTTGCAGCTGATCTAACACCAGACAGAAGATCCCTGAACTGACAGTGACTGACTCCTATACAGAAGTGGAGATACTTACTTGGACTCCTTGGCTAACTTTATGTGGAGACAGGCAGCTTTGAGGTCTAAATAGCACATCCATCCTCCTCACAGATATGGAAGGATGTACTGCATTATGTCGATCTGAAAGTTTCATTTTATTTTATTTATTGGAATTAAACTGTTTAAGCCACTAAAATTTTGGATGTGTTGAAGTATTTTGTTTTCTTTGGCACCCAAACGAACCTGAAACAATACACTAATCCTTTTCAGGCTGGTGGGACCTCTTGAATTATTTTTTTGGTAAAAGGTTCAAGACCCCTTTTCTTGCTGCACTTTTATGATGGGGTTGGGATATTTGGCATAGGTAATGATGGGGTTGCAAGGAGTGTGGAAAAGAATTGTAAACCCTCCAGATACTATGCTGTCTTTATCCACCTACCATGTGTGATGTTTAGCCATGCACGAAGGTGGAGGAATAGATGTCCATGGTTGTCTTCGGAGTGAGACAATCAGGCAAGACCGGAGGCATTCAGTTGCCATTCTGCAGAAGGAAGACCATGGTTTTCCCTTCTGCTACAAATCACCCCTTCCTCTAGGAGGAAGACTGCTCTGGAAGTTGCCACAGAACTTCTGATTGCTTTCCAATCCTTGGTTCTGTTGCTGGTCACTCCTAAATCAAAAACTGAAATAGGCAGCACTGCATCCTTGAAAGAAAAATGTAATGCAGAGTCCAAAACTTCAGATTAACTGCTGAGAATTTTATCATTATTTACCATATTCTCCAAGTGAACTTAACCTTCAGAGACACAAGTACTGGTTACTTGAAAGGATGAGTTCAGGAAAGGTATCTTAATGTCTGCAGCAAAAGCGGTTAACCAACGCTAGACATGTTTGTGCATACCAATGCTGGTGCCTGCAGATCAAACTGAACTCTTTAGCAGAGGTGTGCACTGAAGGCATCATGAAGGTTAACACTGAAGAACAAGCTGTAGACTGCAGCTGCAAATTCTGTTACCAAAGTCAGCTATCCTACTGGACCAACGACTGATGCATTTCATCACCAGGCTGTTGCTGGAACTGAATCGTGTATCATGTAATTTAAGTCTCAGAGAAAATGTGGAGGACATGAAATTGCTTGCCAAATCTGGCCATAGCCTTCAACTCTTTCTCAAGGAGATGAATTGCAGGGTTTCAATAAGTTGATGCCTTTTTAAGGACTGGTGTTAAAACAATGAAGTTTGGTTTCAGATGTGTCAGATCAGCAGTTCTAGTCCTTGAGAGGAAGGGTCAGAGGATAGTACAGTTGTGTACACTTACCATAAATGTAGATGTTCGAGTGTATTCACTGTTGCAGTTATTACATTTGGGTTATCTGCCTGTAGGTAGCCCTCAGCAGGCCTGAATACCAGAGTCTTGGATTCCTGCATCGGATGCTGTCTTCTTCCATGACGTCAGGTTGTCAGGGGTATAAAACATGCAACCGACATCATTACATCAGTTTTTCTAGCCCCAGATGTCAGGTGCCCACATAATGGGAAGCAATTATATGTTATGTTACATCTCCAACAAAAAGCAAATACACCAGAAAGCTCAAATACACCAAACAAGAAGGAAAGGTAGAGCCAAGAGAAGTCAGGGGGTTGGAGAGAGGATAACCAGGACTGCAACAGTGAACACACTTGAACATCTACATTTATGGTAAGTGTACAAAGCTGTACTATGTTCTTCATGTTTTACTGTTACAGTCATTACATTTGGGTTGATTCCCAAAGCTAAGGAAGAGAGGAGGAATTTAGAGAGCATTAGGACCAGCTATTAAGCCCTGCAATACTGCAGTGGCAAAACCAGCTCTGGATTTAGAAAAAAACGGCATGTGGTAATGCCTGGTATGTACAGAGCTCCAGATAGCAACTTCTAGGATGTCCTCTGAGGAAGGCTGTAAAGATAGCCCTGGTGGAATGTGATCTTATCCTCTGTGGGGTAGGTTTTCCATGGTGCTTATAGCAGAAATTAATGCAATGGGCTATCCATTTAGAAATGGTTTGCTCTTAAATGGCCTTCCCCTCTGCCCCTGCAGCAAAGCCAACTAGCAGCTGTTCAGATTTTCTGAGAGGCTTAGTAGTGTCCAAATAAAATCTAAGTTGTCTGTGCACGTCCAAAAAGTGCAGTATTCGTTCACCTTTGTTTTGTGGATTCGGGAAAAAGTGGGTAAATGAATGGACTGATTTAGGGCCACACTAGACACCACCTTGGGCATAAAGGAAGGATTGGTCCTGAGGGAAACCCTGTCTGCATGGAAGATAATGAAGGACTTCATTGCCATGAGGGCCTGTAATTCAGACACTCTTCTTGCTGAAGCAATGACTAGAAGGAAGGCTGTTTTCCAAGAAAGGAATTTCAACTCTGCAGTTGCAGCTGGTTCAAATGGAGGGAGCGTGAGCTTTTCCAATATGAAGTTAAGGTCCCAGGCTGGAGTAGGGGCTCACCTGGGGGGTCTTAAATTGTTGGCCCCTCTGAGGAATTGCTTTAGCAGGGGGTGAGAGAAGAGGGGTGGCTCAGTATTATAATGTGCTGAAATGGCAGAGGCATGAATTTTAATTGAAGAGAAGGATAGGCCCTTGTGGAGCATTTCTGTTAAGTACTGAAGAATATGAGGTGAGCTGGGTACTGTTGTGCCCATCCCCTGAGTCTTGCTCCAGGAACCATATCTTTTCCACTTTTCAGCATAAGATTTTCTAGTACTAGGCCTCCTTGCTTCCAGAATGACTTCTAGCACCTGCTTACTGGGTGATGCTATTGGAGCACTCAAGGAATTAGCAAGGCTGCAAGGTTCAGGGTTGGAAGCTGAGGGTGCAAAATCTGGCCCGCCTGCTGGGACAGCAGGGAAGGTGTCTGAGGTAGGTGCCATGGGTCCAGCAGTATCATACTGTGCAAGAGGGGGTACCAATGCTGGCGTGGCCAGTCTGGTGCAATCAGTATTGTCCTTGGCTTGTCCCGTTTGATCTTTAGCAGAATATTTGAGAGGAGAGGCAGAGGGAGAAGGCATAAACAGAGAGGCTTTCCCAGGTAAAGGACAGGGCATCCACTCTCCAAGCTGGACTGTAGGGAGTCCTTGTGCAGAATTTGTCCAATTGGTAGTTTTGAGGGGAGGCAAACAGGTCCATCTCTGGAGTCCCCCATTTGTTCCTCAAGAGGTTGAATATTTTTGGTTCCAGTTTCCATTCATGTGGGTCCATGCGATTTCTGCTTAGGTCATTTGCCAGTGAATTTAGCTTGCCTGGCAGGATTTGTAGGTGCACTTGGTAGCTCAAGGCTGTATTCCACAAAGCCATGGCTAGTCTGCAGAGAGGGTACAAGTGGGTTCCCCCCTGCTTGTTTATGTACCACATAACTGTGGTGTTGTCTGTCTTTAGCAATGATTGTCCTGGAAGAATGTGGTCTTTGAAGGCTGTCAGGGAATTCTGTACAGCTAACATTTCTTTTTGGTTGATATGCAGATGCATCTGACTCGGGTTCCATTTGCCCTGAATTCACTGCCCTGCCAAGTGAGCCTGCATAGTTTCATGTGTCTGTTGTTAGGGTTTGGGCAGCAGGGGGTAGAGTGAAAGAGAGCCCCTTGTTGTGGTAGCAGGCCTCTGCCCACCAAAGGAACTCTGTCTTTATACAAGGAATGACAGGAATCATTGATTCCAGGTCATGAGAATGTTGGCACCATAGGCTTTTTAGATACCATTGCAGTTTCCTTACATGCAGTCTTGCATATGGAAATAGTAGAATGCAAGAGGCCATGAAGCCCAGGGCTTGCAGAATTTTCCTTGCAGATAGAAGGGTCTTTGTGGCCAGTAGTTTGAAGTAGGCTTTCAAATAAACTTGTTTCTCTGGAGTGAGGAAAGCCATCTGAGAAGTTGTGTTCAAGCTTGCTCCCAGGAATACAATCTGTTGTCAGGGTACTAGGTGAGATTTCTTTTTGTTTATGGTGTACCCCAAAGAGGTTAGAAGCTTCTTTACGTATGCCAGATATTTTAATAGCAAGTCCTGGCTTTCTGCCTGAATCAGACAATTGTCCAGGTATGGGTATATTTGAATATTTCTCTGCCTGCAAAATGCAACGGCTGGAGCTAGACACTTTGTGAATACCCTGGGCGCAGTAGATAAGCCAAAGGGAAGTGCAGAGAAAGTACAGTTGTGTACCTACCATAAATGTAGATGTTCAAGTGTATTCACTGTTGCAGTCATTACACTTGGGTTATCCTGCTGGCAGGCTACCCGCAGTCGGCCTGAATTCCAAAGTCTTGGTCCCGTGTCGGTTGCTGTCGCCTCTTCCCTGACGTCAGTGCGCCAGCGGTATAAAAAAAGCAGCCAATGCCACTTTCTTCAGTTTTTCTTGCCCCAGATGTCAGGTGCCCCCAAAAGGGTAGGTTAAAAAAAACATTGCTTATAAAAGCATGCAGTAAAATAAACAATACCTTCATCTACAAGCAAATACACCACATAGGTTGTATACGATAGAGAAGTACAGGTAAGTCCCAGCAAAGAAAGGGGGATGGTGGGTGAGTAACCTGGACTGCAAAAGTGAATACACTCGAACATCAACATTTATGGTAGGTACACAACTGCACTATGTTCATCGTGTTTCACAGTTGCAGTCATTACACTTGGGTTGAATCCCAAAGCTGAGGTTGGACGGCTGGGTCTAAATAGAATTAGGAGTGGCTATAAGGCCCTGCAAAACTGCAGTGGCAAAGCCTGCTCTGGATTTAGAGTAAAGAGGCAAGTGGTACTGCTTAGTAAAGTTGCAGCCTCCAAAATATCCTTGGTTGGTACTCCTCTGAGGAAGGCTGCTGAGGTGGCTGCTGCCCTGGTAGAATGTGGTCTAATGCCCTTAGGCACTGATTTGCCATGTTGTGAATAACAGAAACGAATGCAGTGTCCTATCCATTTTGAAATAGTCTGCTTTGAGATGGCCTTTCCTTGTGATCCTGCAGCATATGCCACTAAAAGTTGCTCAGTCTTTCAGAAAGCTTTAGTTTTGTCCAAGTAGAAGCGTAGCTGTCGGTGTGTGTCCAAAGAATGCAGAAGTCTCTCCCCTGTATTCTGCGGGTTTGGGTAAAAAGTAGGCAAATGAATGGTTTGGTTAAGAGCCACACTGGACACTACCTTACGCATAAATGTTGGGTTTGTCCTTAGAGAAACCCTGTCCGGATGGAAGATAATAAAAGATTCCACAGCCATTTGTGCCTGTAACTCTGGGACTCTTCTTGCTGAAGTTATTGCTAGGAGCAGAGCTGTTTTCCATGATAAGAATTTTATCTCAGCTGTATTGGCTGGCTCAAAAGGAGGCAGTGTGAGTTTTTCCAAGACAAAATTGAGGTCCCATGCAGGTATTGGTGCTCTCCTTGGAGGTCTTATGTTTTTGACCCCCCTGAGGAACTGCCTAAGCAATGGATGTGAAAAAATAGGTGAGTCTGTAATGTAATGAGCTGAAATGGCAGAGGCATGGATCTTAATTGATGAGAAGTATAGGCATTTGTCCAGCATCTCAGTTAGATATTGTAAAATCTGAGGAATATTTGGAACAAGCGTGTCAATTCCTTGTGCCTGGTTCCAAGCACAGAATCTCTTCCATTTTTCTGCATAAGATTTTCTGGTGCTGGGCCACCTGGCCTTCAAAATAACATCCATAACCGCTTTAGAGAGAGGAGTATTCTGAATGGTTACAGTATCCGCCATGTAGCTAGATTTAGTGTTCTGAGTTGGCTGTGCAGGATCTGATTGTTTTTTTGGGTCAGTAAATGAGGAATTTGAGGCAATGTTCAGGCTGGGCCTTGGGACAAGCTCCTTAGGATTGGGTACCAGTGTTGGTGTGGCCAATCCGGGGCAATCAGTATCATTTGTGGCTTCTCTTGTCTGACCTTTAGAAGTACCTTGGAGAGGAGAGGCAGTGGAGGAAAGGCATATACTGCAAGGTTGTTCCAGCTGAATGACAAAGCATCCACTTTCCATGCTTGTTTGTGATAAGTCCTTGTGCAGAATCTCTGAAGTTGGCAGTTGTGAGGGGAGGCAAAAAGATCTATGTCTGGGCATCCCCATTTTCTTGTTATCATGCTGAAGATTTGTGGATCTAGTTTCCACTCATGAGGGTCCATGAGGTTTTTGCTTAGTTCATCTGCCAGAGCATTTATTTTTCCTGACAGGAATTGTGCTTGTAGTTGTACTTGGTAGGTCAATGCTGTGTTCCACAAAATTATGGCTTGTCTGCAGAGGGGGTAGGAATGTGTGCCCCCCTGCTTGTTTATATACCACATGACTGTGGTGTTGTCCGTCTTTATCAGCAGCTGTCCTGGATGAAGTAAGTCCTTGAAGGCCGTCAGGGCATTTTGTACAGCTAGCATCCCTTTTTGATTGATGTGTAGATGCCATTGGCTTGGGGGCCATGTGCCCTGAATACATTTTCCTGCCATGTGGGCCCCCCAGGCATAATCTGATGTATCTGTTGTTAGTGTTTGCCTGGCTGTGGGTAAAGTGAATGGCTGTCCCTTGTTGTGGTGGCAGGCCTGTGCCCACCATCAAAACTCGTGTTGCAGGCAGGGAATGAGTGAAATTAATGATTCCAGGCTGTGGCAATGTTGAGTCCAAACACTTTTTAGGTACCATTGCAGTTTCCTCATATGCAGTCTTACATATGGAATTAGCAGAATGCAGGAGGCCATGTAGCCCAGAGCCTGCAGATTTTTTCTTGCAGATAACTGGGTCTTTGTTGCCATGCTTTCGAAGTAAGAAGTCAGTTGCCTTTGTTTGTCTGGCATGAGGTAACCCATCTGGGCAGTTGTATTTAAGCTTGCACCCAGGAATATTATCTCTTGAGAGGGTACTAGTTTTGATTTATTTTCTTTTACTGTGTACCCTAGGCAAATTAGTAATCTTTTTACAAACGCCAGATGCTCTAGTAGAATGTCTTTGGTCTCTGCTTGAATAAGGCAGTCGTCCAAGTAGGGATATATTTGAATTCCTCTTTATCTGCAAAATGCAATTACTGGTGCCAGGCATTTTGTGAAGACCCTCGGCACAGTAGATAAGCCAAAGGGCAGTGCAGAGAATTGGTAGTGAATTGAGCCAGCTATGAATCTGAGGTATCTTCTGCAAGATTGTCTGATTGAGATATGCAGGTATGCCTCTTTGAGGTCCAAAGTTACAAGCCAAGCCTTCTTGCCCATCATGGGCAGAAGCTGCTGCAGGGTCAACATTTTGAATTTCGGAACGTCCAGGAAAGTATTTAGAATAGACAGGTCCAGAATTGGTCTCCATGCTTTGTCCTTTCTTGGTACTAAGAAAAGTCTTGAGTAAAATCCTTGTCCCTGCTCTTGTTGTGGCACTGGCTGAATAGCCCTCATGTCCATGAGAGATGAAATTTGGTTTTGTGCCTCTGCCCATTGATGGTGTGGTAGGTCTGGCATGCCTTTTGCCTTTGGAAGGGTGTGAAAGCGGAACCTGTAGCCCTGAGAGACTATATTTAAGACCCATTTGTCTTGGGTGATCATGTGCCAATTTTGTGAAAAAAGTGCTAGCTTTCCCCTTAAGGGTGCTGCCAAAAGACAAATGCTTGGCATTGGCAGAGGGAAGTCATTGGGACTGTTTCCTATATGGCTGTGACTTGTCTTCTCCGCTTTTGGAGGTAAAAGCACCCCACTGTTTGGGCCTGTATGAGCCCTGGGGCTGTTGTCTGCCTCTAGGGCGTCTGCATCTGCCTCTTTGTGGCCTGTCTGACACGGGAAAGGACCAATTCTTAGAAGGCCAGTTCCTGCTAAATCTGGGTGGCTGTACCTGTAAGAAATCCTTCACTGTCTGCACAGATTTAGCTTTATCCTCCATTTTCTTCAACACCTCTTCTGCCTTAACACCAAACAAAGTATCATGCTGTAATGGAGCATCTAATAATTTTGCTTTAACATGATCAGGCAGAGTCTGTTCCTTTAACCAAGCATGCCTTCTAATGACAGAACCTGTTACAGCGGCCCTGCAAGAGGCCTCCAGTGAATCATAACCCCATTGCAAAGTATGTTTTCCCACTTGTTCAGCTGCATGCAATAAATCCTGCAATTCCTTGTTCTCAGAACATTCAGAATTTGTCAACATTTTCTGTTTTAACAGAGACATTAAGTATTGCTGATATTTAAGCATATGAAACTGACAATTTAAAGCCCTTACAGCCAAGGTAGCAGAAGTGTAAACCTTTTTCCCCCCATCTGTCCAGTGCCCTAGAATCTCTATCTGAGGGGACAGGGTTTTTAGCAGTAGCAGCCTTGACCCCTTTGGGACCCTGAGAAATAGTTTCTGAGTCAGCAGCAGGGTTTTTATATAGAAATTGATGAGAATCTAGAACCCTGTAGTATCTGTCTGGCTTAACAGCTGCAGGAGGTAAAGAGTCGGGAGACAGGCCGGACTCTGAAAATACATCATCTACAATGTCTAGAACAGGAGGAATAGCAAGAGGTCTGTGCTGAGGTAGTAAAAGAAAGTCTCTGAGCCTTTTCTTAGAATCTGAATAATCTTGGCTCTCCCAGTGGAAATGCTCCCTCATGGTATGCAGGGTTTCCCCAAACGAGTAATCCACAGGAGGAGAAGCTGATGGAATAGATTCTTCAGAATCAGAATTCTCGAGGAAAAGGAAGTTATGTACTCACCATAACGTTCCATCTAAGTAGGTAACTTCATTTGTCTGCAACCTGTGGGTATCGGATCTGATTCAGATCCGAGCCGGCAGCTTTCCAAGCTAAAAGATCTGAGCTCCAAGCTCCTCCCCCTACCCATAATGCCCTGCCATCTCCTTCTAACCCTCAGATCGAGTTTGCCAGGAAAAAGGCAATAGGAAAATTCTATAACACAGGAAAGGATTACAATATGTTCCAGTGATGTCAACTGAACAAGGACATATCCTGATCCTTTGATAACGAACTAAGGGTCCGGGGGATGGAGGGAGGGTCGGTTGCAGACAAATGAAGTTACCTACTCAGATGGAACGTTATGGTGAGTACATAACTTCTTTATCTGAAGTAGTTAACTTCATTTGCATAGCAACCTGTGGGACAGAGTCCCCAGCTACCAGCAACTTGGGAGGCCCTTATGGAAGGATATTCCAGAGCACTGCAGAGCCAAAAGATGTACATCCTCTGGATATTAAATCCAATTTATAGTGTGTAATAAAGGTATGAGAGGAAGCCCAAGTAGCTGCTGAGCAAATGTCATCCAAAGAAACCCTTGACCAGAAAGCAGCAGAAGTAGCCATAGATCGGGTAGAATGGGCTCGCACTCTCAGGGGCGCAGGACGACCAGAACTTTTGTATGCGAGGAGGATGCATTGGGAAATCCATCTAGCTAAGGTTACTTTAGTGACTGGTTTCCGCAGACAGGATTTTGCAAAGGAAACAAAAAGTTGATCAGATTTTCAAAGATCTGCTGTTCTGTTTAAATAAAAACGTAACTGTCTGTGAACATCCAGACAATGAAGTCTGTATTCTCCTTTGTTTTGGAAATTAGGAAAGAAGACAGGTAAGATTGATGGACTGGTTGATATTGGCTTCTGAAGCCACTTTGGGCAGAAAGGAAGGATTAGTCCTGAGGGAGACCCTGTCTTTATGAAAGATGATGTATGGAGGCTTACTGCAAACAGCGTGAAGCTCCGATATCCTCCTAGCAGAAGTAATGGCAATCAGGAAGACCGTCTTCCAAGATACATATTTTAAGTCGACTGAAGCCACAGGTTCGAAAGAGGCCCAGTCAGAGCTTGAAGACCTAGGGTAAGATCCCATGGAGGCACTGCATCTTTAATAGGGGGTCTTAACAAAAATGTTCCTTTCATGAATGTTTTGCAAATCTTGGAGGACGCTAGGGGCCCTGAACTGTTTCCAACGTGGCAGTGGGAAATAACTGCCAATTGAACTTTAATAGTAGAAGCACTAGCTCCTTAATGAAAAGTATGGGAAAGAAAGTCTAGAACTGCTGGGATAGGAGCCATGTAAGGGGTCCAAGTTCCTGTGCTCCGCCCAGACAGAGAAACGTTTCCATTTACTCTTGTAGATTTTCCTGGTAGACGGTTTATGGGTGGCCACCAGGATGGCCTTAACCAAGGATGATATACCGGGAGTCCTAGCCATTAAGGGAACTGGATCAACCAAGCTGAGAGCTTCAGGTAGTCCAGGTCGGGGGTCTTCAATCCTAAAGGATGAGAGATCAGATCCGGATTGGGATCTAAACTCCAGGGAGGATGTACTAGATGAGACCGCAGGTAAGGGAACCAGGTTTGACAAGGCCAGAATGGGGCCATGAGGATAACTCTGCTTCCCAACCGACGAGCTTTCTGCAATAATTTTGTCATCAATGGAAGAGGAGAATAAGCATACAGAAGACCGGATGGCCAAGCATGAACTAGAGCATCTCTGGGGGCTTCCCCTGGTGGGGGAATCAGAGTGAAGAACTCGCTGCATTTTGTGTTCGAAGGCGAGGCGAAGAGATTGCAGCAAGGTTGACCCCATTCGAGGAAGATTTGTTTTGCTACTGCTGGGTTCAGAGACCACTCGTAAGGTGAGAGGATCGTTCGGCTCAACCTGTCCGCTAAGATGTTTGACCGACCCGGAATGTGCGTTGCTATGAGAAAGTGGTTGGTAGATATCGCCCATTCCCATACTCTCATTGCCTCCCTGCAAAGTGGCTAAGATCTGGTTCCCCCCTGTTTGTTTATGTACCAGACTACCAACATGTTGTCTGTTTGAATTGCAATAGTTCCTGGAGGAAGAAGGGGATGGGGAGCCTGCAACGCTAGAAACACCACCCTCATCTCCAGGAAATTGATATGTAGTGAGGTCTCTGTGAAAGTCCACGTGCCTTGGACAGATCTGCCCATGCAATGCCCCCCCCCCACCCGAGGAGAGATGCGTCCGTGGTCACCGTGGCTTGAGAAGGGGTATAACGAAGGGGCGACCTTCTCAGAGATCTCTGGAGAGGAGCCACCAAAGAAGCGACTCCCTGCAAATCCTGCTGAGGGTAATAGGTGTAGACAGGGGGTGAAATAGGATGGACCATTGAACTTGCAATGCCCACTGAAGGATTCTCATCTTCAGGCGAGCGGAAGGTGACAGACTGATGGCTGCTGCCATGGATCCCAGGGCCCTCAGGACTAGTTCTGCTGGGGGGCTGATGATTGTAAGAGGTCTAGAACGTGAAGGCTTAGACTGTGAAGTCTGTCCGCTGTCAGAAAGACTCTGTTTTGGGTAGTGTCTTTTCTGGCCCCTATGAATTCCAAAATTTGAGTAGGTTGAAGGGAGGATTTCTTGTGGTTGATCGTGATCCCTAGGTGGCGGGCTAGATGTAAGAAGTAGTCCCTGCCTGAGCAGAGTTGATGCCTGGTGGGGGCGGTTAGCAGCCAGTCGTCCAGGTACGGAAAGACCTGTATTCCCTGAAGCCTCAGGTGGGCCCCTACAACTGCCATGACCTTGGTGAACACCCTGGGGGCTGCGGTAAGACAGAAGGGTAGGACCCTGAACTAATAATGGCTGGCTCCCAGCCGAAAGTGGAGGAACCTTCTGGATCATCTGTCCTTAACAATGTGGTAGTACGCATCCTTGAGGTCTATCAGGCACATCCAGTCGTTCTCCTGCAAAAGTGGGAGAATGGATTGAATAGTGACCATCCGGAATTTTTCTTTGGCGACTGACAGGTTCAGTGTGGACAGGTCGAGAATGGGTCGTAAGTCCCCCATCTTTTTTGGCACCAAAAAGAACCTGGAGTAAAATCCTGATCCGGATTGCTCGAGGGTGATGCGCTGGATAGCTCTTTTTCTTAGCAGCCCTCGAATTTCTGATGCTGCTGTCTCCCTCTGATCGGGTGGACCATTGGGGAGTCCTCTTGATCGGGGAGGATAAGTTAGGAAAGGGATTGAATAACCTCTGGATATGATTCGGAGCGCCCAGCGATCTGTCGTAATGGACTCCCAATTTGCTAGGTGTTCCGAGAAGCGCCCCCCCCCGACTGCTTCCAGAGAGGAGCAGTCGGGCAACCCCTCAGGGCTGCTGCGCGGGTCAATCCGAAAAGGGTTCTCTCGACCCAAAATTCTTCGGACCCCCTCTGCCTCTGGGCAGGCGTCCACCCTGTCCTCCTCTGCCTCTGAAGGATGAGGGATCCGGAGCGAAACAGGATTGTTGAGCTTTCCAGGACCACATCTTCTTTTGTCCTCTTTGGTTCCTGGAGTAGGACCTCTGAGGAGCAGAGAAGTGGATCCCGATGGCAGACGTCTTCCCATCTTTCTCGCTCTGGAGAAGTGTATCGCAGACGGTTTTGCCAAAGAGCGTAGAACTGTCAAAAGGGGCGTTCGCGAAGGACGTCTTGAAGGGTTCCACAAAGTCGCAGAGATGGAGCCAGGCCTGTCTGCATAAGACGATGCCCGTTCCGCTAGCTCTAGCCGCTCCCTCCATAGCATGGGAGAGAAGCTGCATAGATGTGTTGGTAATTGACTTGAGAGTGGCCATTCGAGCAGAGAAGGTCCGCTTGTCCTCGACCGACATGGACTCTGGGGGTGACCCAGCATACTCTTTAATCAGGTCCTGCTGGAGCCGAATCACGTGCTATGTAATTCAGTGACCTTACAGAGAAGGTCGCTGAAGAGAACATCCACTTTCCAAAGGCGGTCCATCATCCGAGACTCCTTGTCTGGAGGATGCATCGAGGAACTCTCCTGTGCTAATTCCTTTTTAGTGGCAGCTGCCACCACCATGGCATCCTCTGGGGCACCCTTGCTCCAAACTGTCCTGTCCGTGGGAGGGCTGAGGATCCTGTCTGGTCTCTTGGGTATTGGCTCGACAGTGTCCAGCTCCTTCCATGCCCTAGTAGTTATTAAGTCTACCAGGGGGTCGGCGGGAGGGGAAAACCAAGAAGTAGATGGGCCTGCGTCAAACGCCTCCAGAAACACAGACTCATTCGAGGAAGTTTTTTGGGCAGACCACCCCCCTCTAATGTGTAACATTTCCATAATGTCTCCAAAGGAGACGTCTTCGGGGGGGGGGTGACCTTGGGGAACCTTCCCCTTCCTCTAAGTCCGTGTCCTCCGTGAGGGACTCAGGTGAGTCCAAGTGCCTCCTCTTGCACTTTCGTTTGTGAGGGACCTCCTCGGGGGGGCTGTCCGAAGAGGCCTCACCAACAATGTCCTGTTCCTCTATGGGAACAATCTGGGACGTAGACGCAGGCTGTCCCTAGGGCCGGATGACGGAAGACAGGCCCATCTGAGTGGGAATGGCAGGTGGATCCGCAGCAAGAGCCTGGGGCCTCGAATCCCTCGAAAGGACCCTCTACACGACGTCGAATGCCGAGGGAGAACTGCTTTCCCTTGGATCCGAAAGCAGTCCCCTTGGATCAGACATGCGGACCGGCGCCGAAGGTGACCCTATCGAATCCGAAAGGGTAGTGTGCCACGACCTTAACGGAGCCAAAGGCCCACTAACCCCTCCGGATCCGACGCTCAACTCATGGCCCCAAGAGCTCGGATCTGAAAACAGATCCGACAGACTCTAGGGTACAGTCGGCGACGAAGTAGGAAACGCTGTCAGCGCTGACCCCACCCCAGCTCCTAAGCTAGTCGGATCTGACAGCTCCGAACCCCGATAGCAGGTTGGAGAAGGAGCAATGGGGGCGAAAAAAGGTGTCGAGCTCCCCCCCCCCAGAGGGGGGGAGAGGCAAGAGCACTCCCATTTGCAGCTGGGCCTGGAGAAATCGACGCATCATCCAGTCCATGTCTGCGTCCGATAAACTTCTCATAGATCTAGATGAGGCCACCGAGGCCGGCCGGGAAGGCCGCCTAGATGACCTCGAAGGTGGCCGGGTCTCCTCCTCCGGCTCCGGGGAGAAACATGGAGAACGGAGCCGGGAGGGGGAAGGCCCGGAGACCTTAAGGGGAGAGGCAAGTTGTTTGGACGGCGGTACCGAAGGGGTTGACTCGGACTGCCTCTTGTGGCTGCGATGCCTTTCTTTCTCTCTCTCCCTATCCTTTTTGTCCTTTTTGCCATCCCTTTCCTCCTGAGCCAGCGAGGGAGGTGGAGTCCCGGCCAGGGGATCGGGAGCGGCACGTGGGGCAGCCGCAGCTGCGGCTGGCGTCACAGAGGAGGACGAAGCAGAATCCGGGGGCAAAAGTCCAGCCAGAATAAGTTTCGTCCTCCTATCCTTCAAAGCCCTGGGGTTGAAGGCTGCACAAGTAGTGGAGCCTGAGGAGAGGTGATCAATCCCCTGGCACATGACACACAGAGGTTGGCCATCCGCTGGGGACAGCTTATGGCCACACTCGGTACATTTAAAGAAAATAGCTTTAGGGCCTTCAGCCATTATAGGAAAGAAAACACGACCACACGCATACACCTTCGCATATGCAGAGGGGGGAGGGGAATAAATTTAACTTAACCCAAAAAGGTTTAAAACTACCCCGAAAAGTTAAGGAAGTTAAGAGGGAGTTCACACACACAAAGATAAAGGAAGTTTGACAGAAAATTAAGTTTTTAAAGCTAAACTCACAGTACCACGGTCAGAGCTCGTTCTGAGAAGCCTACAGAAGCCGCAGCAAACAAGATCTGAGGGTTAGAAGGAGTTGACAGGGCATTATGGGTAGGGGAGGAGCTTGGAGCTTGGATCTTTTAGCTTGAAAAGCTGACGGCTCGGATCAGATACCCACAGGTTGCTGAGCAAATGAAGTTAACTACTTCAGATTAGAGTATCCCTGTTCTGAAGAGGAGTCAGAGGAAATGGAAACCTGATCAGAGGAATCATATTCAGTGTCTTGCCTAGGCCTCTTATCGGTGGGGGGGGTGGGAACCCCTGATCAAAGTAATTAGGTCTTTGGCCATTTTGAGCATCTGTTTCTTAGGCATGGAAGTCTGTCCTGGAGAATGCTGTACTTGTTTCCTTGTCTTTAAAACAGTTTTAGTCTTTGTCTTTGATGCTGAAGTTGGCTTGATATAAAGCTGTGTAGGTCTGAAAACACCCTCAGAAGCCAATGCCTGCTCAGTGGCTCCGGACCTATCTGAGGGATTAATTTCCGAAGGCCCAATACCTTGTGTATCCATAGGCCTAGCTGTCTCCATGTGGGAGTTGGAGGCGGCCTGTGGCTCTGAGCTAGCGGGTGTCAGGGGCTGCGAAAGCGCCTCACTGACAACCGCAACTGGCCTAGAAGAGGCTTCCTCGTCGTTTTTTGACCTCGGATGCCTGTCCTTTTTCTTTTTCCTTGCTCTTTTTATGAACTCCGGTCATCGGCTGTTCCAACGGCATTATGTAGTTAAACCTTCAGCCTAAGTAATGAAAAGCAAAATTGTACTGACGCTTAATAGTGAGTTGGTTAAATCTAGCACAAAACCGACAACTAGCAATGTCGTGGTCATGGCCTAGGCAAGGAACACAGTAAGAATGAAAATCCTTATGAGGTATTTGCTTCCCACAAGAAATACAATTGTTAACTTTTTCTGACATTGGTCTGGAGCAAGAAAAAGTTTCCCTAACGGGGTACTTAGCTTTATAGAAAACTTCAGATCTGAAATTCAATTTAGAATATCTCAGGAGTCGGTCGACCGGCACTTGCGAACTACTTTTGCTTCGGGCACCACGTGGCAAGAAAGACTGAAGAAAATGGCGTTGGCTGCTTCTTTTATACCCCTGGCGCACTGACGTCATGGAAGAGGCAACAGCAGCCGATGCCGGACCAAGACTTTGGAATTCAGGTCGACTACGGGTAGCCTGCCAGCAGGATAACCCAAGTGTAATGACTGCAACAGTGAAACACGATGAACATCTGATAGTGCATGGAGCCTGCCCTGAAGCTTGGGTATTTCATGCAAGATTCCCTTACTGGAATGTGCAAGTAAGCTTCCTTTAAGTCTAAGGTTGCCAAACAGGCATCTTTGCCTAGCATAGGAAGTAGCTGTTGAAGTGTTAGCATTTTGGGATTACCAAAAAAGGTGTTTAGAATAGAGAGGTCTAGGACAGGATGCCAGGAGCTGTCTTTTCTGGCTACCAGAAAAAGTCTCGAATAAAAACCTTGTCGCCTTTCTTCTGCTGGGACAGGTTGAATAGCCCTGATACTTAGAAGAGAGAGAACCTGCTGTTGAGCCTCTACTCACTGATTTGGGGGTAGGTCTGGCCAACCGTTTGGGGTTGGTAGGGTGTGGAAGTGAAATCTGTATCCTTGGAAAACAATATTAAAACCCATTTGTCCTGGGTAATGAGTTCCCAGTTTTTTGCATGCAGGGCGTGCTTTCCTCCTAAGGGAGCAGGCAGATGAGCAGGGCTTGGAAGGGTTAAGGTTAAGTCATTGTGACATTTTTCTGTAGGGGGGTGTCTTACTACTTCCTGCTTTGGAAGTGGGAGCCCCCCACTGCTTAGGCCTGTGTGTAGCCTGAGACTGTAACCTAAGTGGTCTGCTGTTCCTGGGTTTGGAATGAGAAGGCCTGGAAGAGACTGGAAAGGACCAATTCTTTGAAGGCCAATACCTACTAAATCTGGGAGGCTGCACTTGCAGGAAATCTAACAGTTTGCATATATTAAGCTTTTTACTCCATCTTTTTGAGGACTTCTGCTTTATTGCCAAACAGGTGGTCTTGGTTTAAGGGAGCATCCAGTAATTTAGGTTTAACATGATCAGGCAAGTTTTGCTCCTTAAGCCAAGCATGCCTTCTAAGTACAAACCCAGTGATAGCAGCCCTGTAAGATGCTTCTAAAGAATAAAAACCACATTGCAAAGTATGTTTACCAACTTGTTCAGCAGAATGCATTAAATCCTGTAATTCTTTGTGTACTGCACAGTCAGGAATCAACATAATTTTCTGTTTAAGTAGTCACATAATGTGCTGCTGGTACTTTTAACGTATGAAACTGGCAATTTAAAGCCCTAATGGCCAAAGTAGCAGAAGTGTATACCTTCTTACCCCATCTGTCCAAGGCTCTAGAATCTCTATCAGAAGAGGTAAGATTTTTGGCAGCAGTAGCCTTAATGCCCTTTGAACCTTGGGAAATGGTCTCTGGATCTGCAGTAGGATTCTTGAAGAGGAACTTGTGAGAGTCAGGTACTCTAATACTGGTCTGGTTTTCTGGGAGCTGGCGGTAAAGTGTCTGGGGACAGGCTAGATTCCAAGAAAGCATCATCTACAATGTCAAGAACAGGAGGGATAGCTAAAGGCCTGTGTTGAGGAAGGAGTAAGAATTCCCTAAGCCTCTTTATGGAGTCACGAGCAATCCTGGCTTTCCCAGCAGAAATGCTCCCTAAGAGAGTGCAAGGTTTCACCAAAAGAAAAGTCTTCTGGAGGGGAAGCAGAGGGAATGGAATCCGCTGCATCAGAATCCTCATAGGTAGATAAGGGCAAATCCTGGTAATCAGAAGAAACAGAAATATCAGAATCCTGATCAGAAGAATCAGAAGGAAAATCAGTTCTAGGTCTCTTAGAGAGGGAAGACTGGCTTCCCCTAATTAAAGAAATAAGGTCTTCCGCCATTCTAAGCATTTGTTTTTTAGGCATATGGGCCTGATTATGCAGTTTGGACGTCTGTTTTCTAGGCGTAGGTCAAGTTTTAAGCCTGGATGAAGAAGACAGCGTCAGTTTAAAATGCAAGTCTGTAGGCCTGAATACACTCTCAGAAGCCGGTGCCTGCACAGCGGCTCCAGACCCATCCAAGGTAGAAACATCCGCAGGTTCCATAGTCAAAGAACCATCTCGCGACATACCAGACTCTGAATGGGTCTCAGTAGAGGCCTGCGAATCTGAAGTAGTGGATATCAGGGTCTGCGAAAGTGCCTCACTGAGTACCAGCGGACTGGCGACTAGCTTAACGGAAGCATCGTCAGCTGTTTTGGACCTATGCGGTCTGTCTCTGTCTTTATACTTACTTTTTTCAGAATATCGGTAGTCAGATGGCTTACTGAAGCCATTTCTGGATAGTTATACAGAGTACCAAAATAATTTGCTGCAAAAACAGACCAACGACGAATAGTTTGGGGGTTGAATAAGGCACAAAACTGACAGCGAGGGATGTCGTGGTCTGGGTCTAAGCAAGGAATGCTGTACGAATGAAAATCTTTCTGAGGTATTTGCTTTCCACAGGTAAGACAATTGTTAACTTTTACTGACATCGGTTAAGAGCAAGAAAAAGGATCCCCAATGGGGTACTTAGCTTTTTTGAAGACTTCGGTTCTGAAACTCGAAAACGAAAATTTCAAGAGTCTGCCGACAGGCACCTGCAAACTGCTTCGGTAACCGTGCGGCAAGAAAGACTGATGTAATGGCGTCGGCTGCATGTTTTATACCCCTGATGACCTGACATCATGGAAGAAGAGACAGCATCCGACGCACGAATCCAAGACTCTGGTATTCAGGCTGGCTGAGGGCTACCTGAAGGCAGATAACCTAAATGTAATGACTGCAACAGTGAAACACGAAGAACATCTCTTTCCATTTCCTTGGAATGGGTACCACAATATCTGGGTCAGTAGGACATTCTTCCCTTTGTCTCACTGCCTCTAAGATATCCCCAAATTTAGGGTAATCCAGGGGGAAGGGAGGCAGATTCTATGCCTTTCTCAGCATCACCATCATGAAAAGCCCATAGGAGTAAATTGACATGTTTTTCTATTTGGGCATCATCTTGGTGATGGACATTTATACTAGTCCCATTTTCACTGTTTTGGATTACCTATTAAATATCCTTGTGCCTCCTCCTACACATGTGCTTTCTGCCCATTCTTTGTGGTGATGAGGCCAAGATGAACAAAAGAAGCATGGCCTGAGTGTGAAGTTATGGACTGATACTGCTCAAGGTCCTAGGACCCTCTAGCTTACTGGTGGTGGACAAATGGGGCAGTAACTAGCTTAGACAAAGAAATACCTACTATTTGTGCAACAGCCCACTTCTATACAGTGACAAAGGCAATACTGCAAAAGAAAAGAAAGAAGTATGCTGCAGTTATGCTGATGCCATCATGGGTTCATAGGTAGGTACTAGACTATCTGCCTGAGGGCATTTATAAGCCTAGCTAGAGTGTGTCGGCTTTCGCCACCCCATTGATTAATTAACTGATCCTCTGTCAAGCAGAGCCAATGAAGTGATCCCAGGGGTGTATTTTCTATTACCCATCCACTCGTCAAGGTTTCTCTTGAAGAGTGTTAGTGAGGGGCTCTCTGCCTGATGTAATTTGGAATTTTGTTCCAAAGCATGGGGAGTTTCTGTGAAAGGAATCTATCCCTCCAGCATGTTCTATTTATTGTTGTGGCGAGGTTTAACTCACTAGAGCGCGTGGCTCGCAGTGACTTGGATTTTTTTAGGTGGAGCATGTCCATCAATTCTGAGTTGGACATGGCTTTGTAAGTCAGGCAGAGATCACCTCTGAGTAAGCGATATGCCACTGAGTACAGCCAGAGTTTTTTCAGTCGGGCTTCATAGGACATATGTTTGAGGCTAGTAATCCTCTTGGTGAGGTACTTTTGTGGTCTTTCCAGCTGTTGGAAGTGTCTTGTGACGTACATCCCAAATGGGGCATTGTACTCTATGATGGGTCTGATGAGTGACGAGTAGAGGGGAACTATAACCTCGTTATTTCTACATGCAAACCCTTTAGTAATTAGATGGGCAACATAAAAGGATTTCCTAACTACTTTGGCAATATGATTGTCAAAGGAGAGATTACTATCTACCTGGGTCCCCAGATCTCTTATTACCTCTTCTGTATTGGGGGGCTGCCACCTTATGTGGTAATTTGTGGGTGTTTTGTTTTTCCCAGATGGGAAGACTATGCATTTTCTGGCATTTAGCTGGAGGCCATGACTCTGACACCAGGTGTCCATCTCAGTAAGGCCCTTTTGGAGGATGTCCTTGTCAGCCGGAGAGTCAATTATGGCTCCCAGTTTGCAGTCATCGGTGAACTTGGTTAGCTATAGTCCTCCTGTGTTTGCCTGTACTTCTGAGAAGTATATGCCGAACAGTAGGGGTCCCACGACCGAGCCTTGTGGGACATCACTTGTGACTGGTTTAGAGTCAGATCTGGAGCCCGCTATTCTTATCGTGTGAGTTCTGTCTGTAACCCATCTCGTGACGTAGGGGTTTATGTTCAGGTAGGTGAGTTTTTCTGTAATACCAAAGTGGGGAATGGTGTCGAAAGCTTTGGCAAGGTCAAGGTAGGCTGTGTGAACCACCTTTCCCTCATCTACGGCCTTGGTGACTGTCTCAAAGAAGTCAACCAGGTTTAGTAGGCATGATCTGCCCATAAAGCCAAACTGGGTTGGGTTAAGTGTTTGGAGGTTCCCAATGTCTTTGTTAATGAGTTCCATGATGATGCGCTCCATAGCCTTGCAGACCAGGCTAGTCAGGCTTATTGGGCGATAGTTACCAGGGTCAGTTGTGGCCCCTCCTTTGTGGAGAGGAATAACCGTTGAACAGTGTGTTTAGGTGGGGGGTTAGTTTGTTCTGTAGTTCATGCAAGACGCAGCCTGGGACACCATCTGGTCCAATTGATACTGTGTTTTTGGCTTTTGAAAGGGCTATTTTCACCTGTGCGTCTGTGATTTCTGGGTCACTACTCTTTTCTGGTACTGTTGTGGGCCCTTTTGAAAGTGAGAGGGAGGGTGAGGTTTGCACTGAATCTATCTGCCAGGATGCTGGCAATATCAGTAGGTTCAGTACATTTTGTGCTATTTTGCACCAGTTCAGTGCATATCTGCGAGTTGCCACTTAGATTCTTAACATAGCAAAAGAAGGCTTTGTGGTTATCTTTTGAATCCTTGGCTATTTTTCTTTCGAAGTTAGCCTTGGATGATTTCATGAGGGACCTTAGTTTCTTACTGATATTGATCAGGGATGTCTTTCCTTCTTGGGATTTTCTTTTTGTCTATTGCAGGGGTCCACCAAACTGGTTTCCTTCTCTTAGAGGAGTGAGTCTTGGTTTTGCAAGGGATGGCATGATCCATGCATCCTTGTAGGTGCTCAAGAGTGCATTTGTAAAGGTTTCTGCATCTTGCGCAGCATTATCCTTTAGCGTGGAGGCTGTGAAACTTGCCACCTCTGTCTCAAGTAAGGTGAAGTTTGCTTTAGAAAAGTTTTTTACTGTGGTTTCCTTAATTGGGGGTGGTGGTGGGGTGTGGACATCCAGAGTGATTAGTTTATGGTCTGATCTAACTAGTGACGGGTTGATCTCCGATGTGGAACACCTGTCGCCCATGTTGGTAATGACCAGGTCCAATATGTTTTCATCTCTGGTAGGGGAGTTTACCAGCGCATCCAGGGCATTTGAGTTGATGAATTCCAGAAAGCGCTGGGCTTGGGAATTTGTACTAGAGTAGTTTTCCCAGTGAATGGTAGGGTAAATAAAATCGCCCAATATCAGGGCGTTCGGTAGGACCTTCATGTTTTCCAGTGTCTCCAGAAAGGTGGAGTGGTGGTCCTGGGTCATGGAGGGTGATCTGTAGCAGGCCACAGTTTGCATTGCAGATTTGCCCGATGTTAGTTGCACATGGATGATCTCAAAGGTATCATGCTGCGCCACTAACCTGGAGGTGTAGGTATCCTTGATTCCTTGATGAATATGGATACACCCCCTCCTTTTGTGTTTCGGTCCGTGTTCTGTGGCCAAAACATGTGGTATGAGTTGTAGCCCAGTAGTGCTGGAGTGCTCTCTGGAGCTTTGAACCAGGTTTCAGTTACTGCACAGATGTCAATGTTCTCCATACTGAGGAGTGCTTCGAGTGCGTGCATTTTGAAATTTAAACTCCTGGCGTTGAGTAGCATAACCCACAGTTTTTTTGTTAATTGTGCTGTTTACGGAGGTGAGTTCTCTTTTGAGCCTTGCCTAAAAAAGGAACTATGGGGGCAGCAAGAGCCTTGGTCAGTATTCGAAAGCTTAGGGGTGACAAGTGCAAGCCATCTCTTGTGAAGCAACACAGCTTGTCGAGCATGACGTCCCAGGCTGAAAGACACTGGATCCCCTTTGAATGACACCAAAAGCTTAGCCAATTGTTGAAATTGATAATTTTTTCCTTTATACTGTGGTATCATTCTTGGTGAGGGCAGGATGCTACTCAGGGTCAGGGTCACACCAGACTGGGCTACATGATCAGAGAGCTCTTCCATGTCTCTTGTCATGTAGTCCAGGGAGGTATGTCTCAGGTCATTCACACCAAACTGAACAATGACAGAGTCATATTTGTACTTGTTCTGGAGTGACCTGAGTGCTTGTGTTATGTGGCGGATTCTGGCTCCCGACAGGCAGCTAACAGTAACCGTCTGCTTGTCGAGTCTAGTGAGTGGGACGTCAGTGTGCCTGACTACAGAGTCACCTATTACTAGTGTGTTAGGTATGTTATTTAGCCTTAAGGGCTGTGTTGTGCGGCACTCTGATTTTGTGTTTTATGTGTTGTCTGGTTTGTGACGGGAAGTGTAGGTTGTTTGGGTGTCTGCTTTGGATGTCTCTGATGCTTTTGCAGGTTATTTAGAGCCTCCGAGTATGATTTTGTGTATTTATGTGTATTTTTTGCCAGTGCTGTTTTTGTAGGTCTGTGTGCGGCTGGAGTTGTGGTGCAAGTGTTAACCTTCTCCTCTTGACTGTCAGTTCTAGTCTTGGGTGGAGACAGCTTAGCTTCCAGTTTGGCTGTATAATTGCATCTCTCGCATATGTTTTTGTTTTGTGGTAGGAGGAGAGGGTTGTCTGTGTACATGAGGCAGTTGTAACATTGCCTCAGGATACCCAGATTCACCAGCTGGACTGGACAGTGCACCTGAAGTTGCCCTTTGATCATGCCTGAATAGTAGGGTGAGCTGCTTAGTCGCTTGGTTGGTGAGGGGTGAATAAACAGTCTTGCCCTGCTGGGCAATCAGTGTCAGAGTATGTTAGTACTTGCTATTAAGTCTGAGCAAGTGCTGGGCTGTAAGATGCTTTTTGACTGCTTAGGTTGAGAGTTAAGACTAGTTTCAAGGGAAAACTGAAGAGGAGACTTAGTGGAGCCGGGAATAATTTAACTGTAGCTAACCGGCACTGCCCGGTGCGCAAAACCGTGCAAACATGGTTTTTATAGTAGGGAAATGAAAGAGATAGAAAATTAGCCCAAAATGGCCAATAAACTACTAATTTCTGGGCTGGAACCACTCCTACAGGGACAGATAGGTTGCTCAAAGATCCCCTCTCTCACAGGTGAACAGAGAAACTTCCTTCTATCCAAGTAAGGTATGAGCAACTCAGAAACTAATATCACAGCCCTGAATTCAGCACTAGCCTGGACTATACTAGCTTAGAAAGGCGGGCGACAAGGAATTTTTTTTTGGTTTTCTTGTTTTTTTGAAACGATAAGGCAAAAACTTTAAAAAATACACTTAACACAGCTTTAAACAACTACAAACGATCAGAAAAGGCTATCATACTTTAGTGTGTAGCCTATAACAGTTAAACAAATTATTTAAACAAAAAATGAATTTTTAAAAGTGCAGGCAGTCAAATAAGTACAATATGTGAAAAAAACAAGCTTTTAAATCACAATAAACTCTAGAAAATCTGCGTTTAGGCAGAAAACAGTCAAGTACAGCAAGAAAGTACAGAAAACTGATACGTAATCACTCCAAAGTCTCTCCTCTAAGCTAGAAAGCTTGCATCAGTTTAAGGCTTTCTAGTGCTACCCAGTAGGTTAGTTACAGGAAAGATGGGAAACAAGTGCAGATGTGGTCTTTTAAACCAGAAAGTTGAAAGAGGCTGACAAACTGTCCAAATGGTCAAGAAACTACAATTTCTGGGCTAAGAACCTCTCCTCTCGTGGCAGACAGGCTACCTAGTGCTTACCGCTCCCACTGATAATCTAGAAGGGCTTTCCTCCAACACAGAAAGGCTTGCGGGGCTCAGAAGCTTACCAACAGTCCTGGATACAGCAACTCTGTATCTGGACTAGGTTAGTACAGGAAAGGTGGGAAACAAGCACAGGTGCGACTTTTAAACCAGAACATTGAAAGAGATGGAAAAAAACTGCCCAAACAGCCAATAGTTACAATTTCTGGGCCAGGAACCACTCCTCTTGTGGTAGACAGGCTACCTAATGCTTACCACTCCCACTGATGAGCTAGAAGGCTTCCCTCCAACACAGAAAGGCTTGGGGAGCTCAGAAGCTTACAAATGTCCTGGATACAGCAAATCTGTACCTGGACTAGACTAGTTAC
Organism: Protopterus annectens; assembly: GCF_019279795.1. NCBI lineage: Eukaryota > Metazoa > Chordata > Ceratodontiformes > Protopteridae > Protopterus > Protopterus annectens. The sequence goes on along the minus strand of NC_056747.1, from coordinate 377,724,727 downwards.
AGGAAAGGCAGGGAACAAGTACAAACGTAGGCTTTTAAGCCAGCAACTTGAAAGAGATGGAAAACTGCCCAAACGGCCAAATAAACTACAATTTCTGGGCCAAAACTCACTCTTCACGTGGAGGATAGGCTACCTAGTGCTTACCACTCCCATTGATAAGCTAGAAGGCTTCCCTCCAACAGAGAAAGGCTTGGGGGACGTTCAGAAGCTTACTAACAATCCTGGATACAGCAACTCTGTAACAGGACTAGGCTAGTTATAGGAAAGGCGGGAAGCAGGCACAAGTGCGGCTTTCAAACCAGAAAGTTGAAAGAGATGGAAAAAAAACTGCTCAAACAGCCAATAGCTACAATTTCTGGGCCAGGGACCTCTCCTCTTGTGGTAGATAGGCTACCCGATGCTTACCACTCCCACTGATAAGCTAGAAGGCTTCCCTACAACACGGAAAGGCTTGGGGGGGCTCAGAAGTTTATAAAGAGTCCTGGATACAGCAAATCTGTACCTGGACCAGACTAGTAACAAGAAAGGCAGGAAAACAAGCGCAAACACAGGCTTTTAAATCAGAAGGTTGAAAGAGACGGAAAAGCTTCCCAAACGGCCAATAAACTATAATTTCTGGGCCAGAAACCACTCCTCCTGTGGTAGACAGGTTACCTAGTGCTTACCACTCCCACTGATAAGCTAGAAGGCTTCTCTCCAACGCAGAAGGGCTTGGGGGGGGGGGCCCAGAAGCTTACCAACAGTCATGGACACAGCAAGTCTGTATCTGGACTTGACTAGTTACAGGAAAGAAGCTTAGAATTTTTTTTTTTTTTACAGAAAAGCAGCTAAAACAGCAGTAAATACAATTCAAATTGTAGTGCAGGCCAGCACACTCGAGTGTGTAGCAACACTATGGCAAATACAGTTCAAATAATTGCAATTAAATTAACAAATGACTAAAAAACAAGTGCAGAAGACAGTAAATTAGAAAGCTATTAAAAAGCAGTAATAAGTGCAGAGTAAGAGTGACTGAACAGATAGCACACAAAAGAGCAACTAAGGCAAGAGCAGCTGAATTATATATATATATATATATATATATATTTTTTTTTTTTTTTTTTTTTTTTGGAGGGAGGGAACAGAGCAGGATTAAGAGGCTACAGGGGTTGTCCTTCCCAAATGCTCTCTTTGTACACGGTAGGAGTGCCTGAAATCAGAATATGATCTCACTGCACTCAGTTGAGTGAGCAAATGAGATGGGCCTAGAAGGAGTATCCAAATACAAATCTACAAGAGGGGCGTAGAGAGACAGCCACAACTTCAGTTGAGTTAATATTCAGTGAGAAACACAAATAAATAAATTAAATACAGTACTAAATGCAAAAGAGCAGATAAAAGTCTACTTAAATTCACTTATATGTCCAGCTGATTTCAGGTAGATGTTAGCCGGCCAAAGCTCTGATATTAAGCAGAGATAACTCAAAATGTACCACTTATATAAGGCAAGACAGAATGCCAGTGATGAGGTGAAACTACCCTCCAATGCTAATCAATGGCTACACAGAAATTCTAAAAAGTACTCTGTAGAGAGACAGCAACAACTTCAGTTAATATTCAATGAAAAACACAAATAAATAAATTAAATACAGTACTATAAGCAAAAGAGCAGATAAAAGTGTACTTAAATTCACTTATACGTCCAGCTGATTTCAGGTAGATGTTAGCTGGCCAAAGCTCTGATATTAAGCTAGATGTTAGCATAATCTAGATGTTAGTAATAATCATGCTAGATGTTGTCATAATCAATGCGAATACTCAAAATAACCAACCTGCCAAGACAGGTATCGATGTTGAAATGCTCAGCATTGAGCATAGCCCTGACAGATGTACCCCCCCCCCCATGGGCCCAATATGCTCATCAATATCTGCAGCATCAAAGCCAAATTCATTAACAATGATGATAGTGTCAATAACTGAGTTGTTGATGTCCAAGGAAGGGCAGGACCAAATTCAATATCAACAACTTTCCCAATGTGGGAACTGGCATCATGTAGGTCACTGCTTGTCTCCTCAGTACCAGAACTGTTACATGCACCATTAAGGAAAACCTGGGAGGCCCAGTGGAAAAAGGTAGGGTAGAAAAAATGCTTCCACCTTCCCTAAAACTAGATGGAGAAGACATTAAATGCTTCTACAAGCATGTTGATGGGCAGTCTTTGAAGAAAGCAGAAACCCTGAAGAAGTTGGTCTAGTGGTCAGACGCCAATGATTTCAACAGTTTAACAGCAACAGGGTACCACAGTGGTGAAGCAGATAGTGTTGTCGCCTCATAGCAAGAGATTCCCCTGGCTTGATTATCAGCTGGGGTACCTTCTGTGTGGAGTCTACATGTCCGCCCTGTGTTTGCGTGGGTTTACTTCGGGTTCTCCGCTTTCCTCATATTCCAGACATGTAGCAGGTGGACTGGACACTCTAAATTGGCCATAGGTATGAATGTGCATGCAAGTGTGTAGTATGGAAGAACTACCACAGCAGGGCTAGCCACCCGGTGGTGTAAACCTTGGCTCTAGATTACTGTCACTATTGAAATGATACCCTGACCCCATGTGCAAAAATGGGAAAAGGGGTTGTAGATGGATTATAAGTAACAACTTAGAAATAACTGCATGAACCACATTATCAGATTTAAGCATTTTTAACATGAGGGCTTGTGCAAGAACGTCTTGGTTTTTCGGGCCTTTCCTTACGCAACTGGACAGGAGAAATCCTTGGTTATAGTCAGGGTGTCCCACAAGGCTCTGTCCTAGGCCCTTGCTTGTTTAGATTGTATCTTTCTGACCTAACTTTTTCATCTGAGGTGTTCTACTGTCTATATGCAGATGACCTGAAACTGGGTAAACTGATTACATGTGTTACACATAAGGTATGTCTGCAAAATAACTTGATTAAACTAACTATTTGGACACAGGAGAATAATATGCTGATAAATATGTCTAAAACTAAGCATATGTGATTTGGAAGACAAACTGAAAGGTGAATATTTAATACAACACAGTGACTGAAACTGTAGACTTAAGGACTGGGTATATGGGTAGATTCAGCTGAGTTTTTCTAATCATATCAATCAAGTGGTTAATGCTAGCTGTAGAATAAGAAGTTATGTACTCACCATAATGTTCCACGTGAGTTGTTCCATCTCACCTTCATTCTTCACTGATTGGTTTGGAGCCGATCCATCGGCTCTGACATGGCCGTTAGCAAAGCTGAAGGTTTACCAGGAGCTCAAGACCAAGCCCCTTATCCCATGATGCACTGCTGAAATTACCTCCGTTCTTGTTTGCTGCATGTACCATATCCCTTTAAGAGAACTACTCTCCCAAGACAGGAAGAAGGATTGAATAAAGTACAGTTGTGTACACTTACCATAAATGTAGATGTGGAGTGTATTCACTGTTGCAGTCATTACATTTGGGTTATCTGCTTGGAGGTAGCCCTCAGTCGGCCTGATTAACAAAGTCCTGGGTCCTGCGTCAGTTGATGTCCCTTCTTCCATGACGTCAGGTCGTCAGGGGTATAAAACATGCAGCCGACGCCATTACATCAGTTTTTCTTGCCCCAGATGTCAGGTGCCCCCCTAATGGGAAGCAATTAAATATAAAAGCACAAAGATATACCTCCAACAAAAAAGCAAATACACCAAAAAGGCTTTTAAGCATAGTAAAGGAAAGTAGAGGTATAGCCAAAAGAAGTTAGGGGGCTGGAGGGAGGGTAACCAGGACTGCAACAGTGAATACACTCGACCATCTACATTTATGGTAAGTGTACACAACTGTACTATGTTCATGTTTCACTGTTGCAGCCATTACACATTTATGGTAAGTGTACACAACTGTACTATGTTCATGTTTCACTGTTGCAGCCATTACATCTGGGTAGATTCCCAAAGCTATGGTTGGGAGGAGGAATTTAGATAGCATTAGGGCCAGCTATAAGGTCCTGCAAGACTGCAGTGGCAAAGCCAGCTCTGGATTTAGAGAAAACTGGCAAATGAAAACACTTGGTGAAATTTTGTACAGAACTCCAGGTAGCAGCTTCTAGGATGTCCCTGGTAGTGATGCCTCTGAGAAAGGCTGTAGAGGTAGATGCAGCACTGGTGGAGTGAGGTCTAATCCCCTGGGGGATAGGTTTGCCATGGTGCTTATAGCAGAAATGAATGCAATGGCTTATCCATTTAGAAATGGTTTGCTTTGAAATAGCCTTCCCCTCTGCCCCTGCAGCAAATGTCACCAGCAGTTGTTCAGATTTCCTTTGAGGTTTAGTCCTGTCCAAGTAGAATCTAAGTTGTCTGTGCACATCTAAGGAATGCAGTATCTGTTCCCCTTTATTCTGTGGATTTGTAAAGAAGATTGGCAAATGAATGGACTAATTAAGAGCCACACTGGATACCACTTTGGGCATGAAGGATGGATTGGTTCTGAAGGACACCCTGTCCGCATGAAAGATGATGAAAGGCTCCACTGCCATAAGGGCCTGTAATTCAGATATCCTTCTAGCCGAAGTGATTGCTAAAAGGAAAGCTGTTTTCCAAGAAAGAAATATTTAAGTCTGCAGTAGCAGCTGGCTCGAAAGGAGGTAGAGTGTTTCACCAAGACAAAGTTAAGGTCCCAGGCTGGAGTTGGAGCTCTCCTAGGTGGTCTCAAATTGTTGGCCCCTCTGAGGACCTGCTTGAGCAATGGATGAGAGAAGAGGGGAGGATCTGTGTTATAATGAGCTGAAATGGCTGAGGCGTGGATTTTAATGGAGGAAAAAGACAGGCCCTTGTGAGGCATCTCAGTTAAGTATTGTAAAATCTGAGGTAAATTGGGCGCTGCTGTGCTCATCCCTTGAGACTGGTTCCAGGCACCGAATCTTTTCCATTTTTCAGCATAAGATTTTCTAGTACTAGGCCTCCTTGCCTCTAAAATGATATCCATCACAGGTTTGCTGAGGGATGGTAAAGGAGAGATTAGTAATTAGCCAGGCTGCAAGGTTCAGTGTTAGAAGCTGAGGGTGCAAAATCTGGTTCTCCTGCTGAGACAGCAGGGAAGGAGTCTGAGGCAGGTGCCATGGAGATAACCATGACACACTGCGCAGGAGGGGGTACCAGTGTTGGCGCGGCCAGTCTGGAGCAATCAAAATCATCCTTGGTTTGTCCTGTTTGATTTCTAGTAGTACATTGGAGAGCAGAGGTAGAGGGGGGGAAGGCATAGACTGATAGGTTTTTCCTGGCTGAAGGACAGAGCATCCACTTTCCAGGCTTGTTTGTGGGGAGTCCTTGTGCAAAATTTGTCCAATTGGTAGTTCTGGGGAGAGGCAAACAGGTCTATATCTGGGCTCCCCCATTTGCTTGTCAACATGTTGAAAATCCTTGGTTCCAGTTTCCACTCGTGTGGGTCCATGAGGTTTCTGCTTAGTCCGTCTGCCAGTATATTTAATTTTCCTGGCAGGAACTGAGCTTGTAGGTGCACTTGGTAGTTCAAGGCTGTGTTTCACAATGCCATGGCTAGTCTGCAGAGGGGGTAAGAATGTGTACCCCCCCCCCGCTTCTTTATGAACCACATAACAATGGTGTTGTCCTTCTTTACCATTAGTTGTCCCGGAAGAATGTGGTCCTTGAAGGCCGTCAGAGCATTCTGTACAGCTAACATTTCTTTTTGATTGATATGCAGCTACATTTGACTTGGGTTCCATTTGCCCTGAATGCACTTCCCTGCCAGGTGAGCCCCCCATGCATAGTCTGATGTGTCTGTTGTCAGGATTTGGGTGGCAGGGGGTGGTGTGAAAGGTAGTCCCTTGTTTTGGTGGCAGGCCTCTACCCACCAAAGGAACTCTAGGCGAAGGCAAGGTATGATAGGAATCAATGTTTCCAGGTCTTGAGAATGCTGACACCATAGGCTTTTTAGATACCACTGTAGTTTCCTCATATGCAGTCTTGCATATGGAATTAGAAGAATGCAGGAGGACATGAACCCCAAGGCTTGCAGTATTTGTTTTGCAGATAGTAGGGTTTTTGTGCCACTTATTTGAAGTAGGTTGTCAAATGAATTTGTTTCTCTGGCGTGAGGTAAGCCATCTGGGAAGTTGTATTCAAGCTTGCTCCCAGGAATGTAATTTGTTGACAGGGTATGTGTGATTTCTTTTTCTTTATGGTGTATCCCAGACAAGTTAGAACCTTTTGTACAAAGGCCAGATGATTCAAAAGTATGTACTGGTTTTCTGCCTGAATTAGACAATTGTCCAGGTATGGGTATATCTGAATATTTCTTTGCCTGCAAAATGCAATAATTGGAGCTAGGCACTTTGTGAATACCCTGGGTGCAGTAGATAAGCCAAAGGGAAGTGCAGAGAAAGTACAGTTGTGTACCTACCAATAATGCAGATGTTTGAGTGTATTCACTGTTGCAGTCATTACACTTGTGTTATCCTGCTGGCAGGCTACCCGCAGTCTGCCTGACCAAGGTCTTGGTCCGGCGTCGGTTGCTGTCGCCTCTTCCCTGACGTCAGAGTGCCAGGGGTATAAAAGATGCAGCCAACACCATTTTCTTCAGTTTTTCTTGCCCCAGATGTCAGGTGCCCCCAAAAGGGTAGGCTAAAAAACATTGCTAATAAAAGCATGCACTAAAATAACAATACCTTCATCTACAAGCAAATATACCACATAGGTTGTATAGGGTAGAGAAGTACAGATAAGTCCCAGCAAAGAAAGGGGGATGGTGGGTGGGTAACCTGGACTGCAAATACACTCGAACATCTACATTTATGGTAGGTGCACAACTGTACTATGTTCATCGTGTTTCACTGTTGCAGCCATTACACTTGAATTGAATCCCAAAGCTGAGGTTGGGCGGCTGGGTCTAAATAGAATTAGGAGTAGCTATAAGGCCCTGCAAGACTGCAGTGGCAAAGCCTGCTCTGGATTTAGAGTAAAGAGGCAGGTGGTAGTGCTTAGTAAAAGTGTGCACTGAAGTCCAAGTTGCAGCCTCCAAAATATCCTTGGTTGGTACTCCTCTGAGGAAGGCTGCTGAGGTGGCTGCTGCCCTGGTAGAATGTGGTCTAATGCCCTTAGGCACTAATTTACCATGTTGTGAATAGCAGAAATGAATGCAGTGTCCTATCCATTTTGAAATAGTCTGCTTTGAGATGGCCTTTCCTTGTGATCCTGCAGCATATGCCACTAAAAGTTGCTCAGTCTTTCTGAAAGCTTTAGTTTTGTCCAAGTAGAAGCGTAGCTGTCTGTGTATGTCCAAAGAATGCAGAAGTCTCTCCCCTTTATTCTGCGGGTTTGAATAAAAAGTAGGCAAATGAATGGTTTGGTTAAGAGCCACACTGGACATTACCTTAGGCATAAATGTTGGGTTTGTCCTTACAGAAACCCTGTCCGGATGGAAGATAATAAAAGGTTCCACAGCCATTAATGCCTGTAACTCAGACTCTTCTTGCTGAAGTTATTGCTAGGAGCAGAGCTGTTTTCCATGATAAGAATTTTATGTCAGCTGTATAGGCTGGCTCAAAAGGAGGCATTGTGAGTTTTTCCAAGACAAAATTGAGGTCCCATGCAGGTATTGGTGCTCTCCTTGGAGGTCTTATGTTTTTGGCCCCCCTGAGGAACTGCCTAAGCAAGGGATATGAAAAAAATAGGTGGGTCTGTATTGTAATGAGCTGAAATGGCAGAGGCATGGATCTTAATTGATGAGAAGGATAGACCTTTGTCCAGCATCTCAGTTAGATATTGTAAAATCTGAGAAGTATTTGGAATAAGCGTGTCGATTCCTTGTGCCTGGTTCCAAGCACAGAATCTCTTCCATTTTTTCTGCATAAGATTTTCTGGTGCTGGGCCTCCTGGCCTCAAAAATTACATCCATAACCGCTTTAGAGAGAGGTGTATTCTGAATGGTTACAGTATCCTCCATGCAGCGAGGTTTAGAGTTCCAAGTTGGCTGTGCAGGATCTGATTGTTTTGTTGGGTCAGTAAATGAGGAAGTAGAGGCAATGTCCAGGCTGGGCCTTGGGACAAGCTCCTTAGGATTGGGTACCAGTGTTGGCGTGGCCAATCCGGGGCAATCAGAATCATTTGTGACTTCTCTTGTCTGACCTTTAGGAGTACCTTGGGGAGGAGAGGCAGTGGAGGAAAGGCATATACTGTAAGGTTGTTCCAGCTGAATGACAGGGCATCCACTTTCCATGCTTGTTTCTAAAAAGTCCTTGTGCAGAATCTCTGAAGTTGGCAGTTGTGAGGGGAGGTAAAAAGATCAATGTCTGGGCGTCCCCATTTCCTTGTTATCATGCTGAAAATTTGTGGATCTAGTTTCCACTCGTGAGGGTCCATGAGGTTTCTGCTTAGTTCGTCTGCCAGAGCATTTCTTTTTCCTGGCAGGAATTGTGCTTGCAGGTGTACTTGTTAAGTCAATGCGGTGTTCCACAAAATCAACGCTCATCTGCAGAGGGGGTAGGAATGTGTGGCCCCCTGCTTGTTTATGTACCACATGACTGTGGTGTTGTCCATCTTTATCAGCAGCTGTCCTGGATGAAGTAGGTCCTTGAAGGCTGTCAGGGCATTTTGTACAGCTAGCATTCTCTTTTTGATTGATGTGTAGATGCCTTTGGCTTGGGGGCCATGTGCCCTGAATACATTTTCCTGCCATGTGGGCCCCCCCCCCCGGGCATAATCTGATACACCTGTTGTTAGTGTTTGCCTGACTGTGGGTCAAGTGAATGGCTGTCCCTTGTTGTGGTGACAGGCCTGTGCCCACCATTGAAACTCCTGTTGCAGGCAAGGAATGAGGGAAATGAATGATTCCAGGCTGTGGCGATGTTGAGTCCAAACACTTTTTAGGTACCATTGTAGTTTCCTCATATGCAGTCTTGCATATGGAATTAGCGGAATGCAGGAGGCCATGTTGCCCAGAGCCTGCAGAATTTTTCTTGCAGATAATTGGGTCTTTGCTGCCATGTTTTCGAAGTAAGAAGTCAGATGCCTTTGTTTGTCTGGCGTGAGATAAGCCATCTGGGCAGTTGTATTTAAGCTTGCACCCAGGAATATTATCTCTTGAGAGGGTACTAGTTTTGATTTCTTTTCGTTTACTGTGTACCCTAGGCAAATTAGTAATCTTTTTACAAACGCCAGATGCTATAGTAGAATGTCTTTGGCCTCTGCTTGAATAAGACAGTCGTCCAAGTAGGGATATATTTGAATTCCTTTTTGTCTGCAAAATGCAATTACTGGTGCCAGGCATTTTGTGAAGACCCTGGGTGCAGTGGATACGCCTAAGGGCAGTGCAGAGAATTGGTAGTGCTTTGAGCCAGCTATGAATCTGAGGTATCTTCTGCAAGATTGTCTGATTGGGACATGCAGGTATGCCTCTTTGAGGTCCAAAATTACAAGCCAAGCCTTTTTGCCCAGCATAGGCAGAAGCTGCTGCAGAGTCAACATTTTGAATTTCGGAAAGTCCAGAAAAGTATTTAGAATAGACAGGTCCAGAATCAGTCTCCATGCTTTGTCCTTTTTCTTGGTACTAAGAAAAGTCTTGAGTAAAATCCTTGTCCCTGCTCTTGTGGCACTGGCTGAATAGCCCTCATGTCCATAAGGGATGAAACTTGGTTTTGTGCCTCTGCCCATTAATTGTGTGGCAGGTATGGCATACCTTTTGCCTTTGGAAGGGTGTGAAAGTGGAACCTGTAGCCGTGAGAGACTATATTTAATACCCATTTGTCCTGGGTAATCGTGCCAATTTTGTGAAAAAAGTGCTAGCTTTCCCTCTAAGGGTGCTGCCAAAAGAAAAATGCTTGGCATTGGCAGAGGGAAGTCATTGGGACTGTTTCCTAGATGGCTGTGATTTGTCTTCTCCGCTTTTGAAGGTAGACGTACCCCACTGTTTGGGCCTGTATGAGCCCTGGGGTTGTTGTCTGCCTCTAGGGCATCTGTATCTGTCTCTTTGTGGCATATCTGACACGGGAAAGGACCAATTCTTAGAAGGCCAGTTCCTGCACCTGTAAGAAATCCTTCACTGTCTGCATAGATATAGCTTTATCCTCCATTTTCTTCAATACCTCTTCTGCCTTAACACCAAACAAAGTATCATGCTGTAATGGAGCATCCAATAATTTTGCTTTAACATGATCAGGCAGAGTCTGTTCTTTTAACCAAGCATGCCTTCTAATGACCGAGCCTGTTACAGCGGCCCTGCAAGAGACCTCCAGTGAATCATAACCACATTGCAAAGTATGTTTTCCCACTTGTTCAGCTGCATGCAACAAATCCTGCAATTCCTTGCTCTCGGCACATTCAGAATTTGTCAACATTTTCTGTTTTAGCAGAGACATTAAATATTGCTGATATTTAAGCATATGAAACTGACAAATTAAAGCCCTTACAGCCAAGGTAGCAGAAGTGTAAACTTTTTTCCCCCACCCTGTCCAGTGCCCTAGAATCTCTATCTGAGGGGACAGGGGTTTTTTTTGCAGTAGCAGCTTTGACTCCTTTGAGACCCTGTGAAATAGTTTCTGGGTCAGCAGCAGGGTTTTTATACAGAAATTTATGAGAATCTGGAACCCCGTAGTATCTGTCTGGCTTAACAGGTGCAGGAGGTAAAGAGTCGGGAGACAGGCCGGACTCTGAAAAGACATCATCTACAATGTCTAGAACAGGAGGAATTGCAAGAGGTCTGTGCTGAGGAAGTAAAAGAAAGTCTCTGAGCCTTTTCTTAGAATCTGAATAATCTTGGCTCTCCCAGTGGAAATGCTCCCTCATGGTATGCAAGGTTTCCCCAAATGAATAATCCTCAGGAGGAGAAGCTGAAGGAATAGATTCTTCAGCATCAGAATCCTCATAGGGAGGAATAGAGTATCCCTGTTCTGAAGAGGAGTCAGAGGAAATGGAAAGCTGATCAGAGGAATCATATTCAGTGTCTTGCCTAGGCCTCTTATCAGGAGGGGCATGGGAGCCCCTGATCAAAGTAATTAGGTCTTCAACCATTTTGAGCATCTGTTTCTTAGGCATGGAAGTCTGTCCTGGAGAATGCTGTATTTGTTTTCTGGTCTTTAAAACTGTTTTAGTCTTTGTCTTTGATGCTGAAGTTGGCTTGATATAAAGCTGTGTTGGTCTGAAAACACCCTCAGAAGCCGATGCCTGCTCAGCGGCTCGGGACCCATCTGAGGGATTAGTTTCCGAAGGCCCAATACCTTGAGTATCCAGAGGCCTGGCTGTCTCCACGTGGGAGTCGGAGGCAGCATGTGGCTCTAAGGTAGCGGGTGTCAGGGGCTGCGAAAGCATCCCACTGAGAAGCGGCGACTGGCCTAGAAGAGGCTTCATCGTCTGTTTTGGACCTCGGATGCCTGTCCTTTTCTTTTTCCTTGCGCTATTTATGAACTCCAGTCGTCGGCTGTTCAGACGGCATTATGTAGTTAAACCTTCGGCCAAAGTAATGAAAAGCAAAATCGTACCAACACTTAATAGTGTGTTGGTTAAATCTAGCACAAAACTGACAACTAGCAACGTCGTGGTCAGGGCCTAGGCAAGGAATACAGTAAGAGTGAAAATCCTTATGAGGTATTTGCTTCCCACAAGAAATACAATTGTTAACTTTTTCTGACATCGGTCTGGAGCAAGAAAAAAGTTTCCCCAATGGGATACTTAGTTTTATTGAAGACTTCGGATCTGAAATTCAATTTCGAAAATCTCAGGAGTCGGCTGACCGGCACTTGTGAACTGCTTTTGCTTCGGGCACCTCGCGGCAAGAAAGACTGAAGAAAATGGCGTCGGCTGCATCTTTTATACCCCTGGCGCTCTGACATCAGGGAAGAGGCGACAGCAACCGACGCCAGACCAAGACTTTGGAATTCAGGCCGACTGCGGGTAGCCTGCCAGCAGGATAACCCAAGTGTAATGACTGCAACAGTGAAACACAATGAACATCTGATAGTGTGTGTAGCCTGCTTTGAAACATAGGCATCTTCTACAAGATTCCCTGATTAGGATGTGCAGGTATGCTTCTTTTAAATCTAGTGTTGCCAACCAGGCATCTTTGCCTAGCATAGGAAGTAACTGGTGAAGAATCAGCATTTTGAATTTTGGAATCTCCAAAATGGAGTTTAGAGTAGACAGGTCCAAGATAGGATGCAATGAATTGTCTTTTCTGGGTACCAGAAAATGTCTCGAGTAGAAACCTTGTCCCTTTTCCTCTTCTGGTACCAGCTGAATAGCCCCCATGCTTAAGAGAAAAAGTACTTGTTTTTGGGCCTCTGCCCACTGATTTGGGGGTAGGTCCGGCCACCCGCTTGGTGTTGGCAACGTGCAGAAGTGAAAGCTGTATCCCTGGACACTATATTTAAAACCCATTTGTCTTGGGTAATGAGTGCCCAATTCTTTGCATGAAGAGCCATCTTTCCCCCCAAAGGGGCAGTCAGTTGATAAGTGCTTGGAAATTTTAAAAGGAAGTCATTGAGACAGTTTACCATGGGGGGAGTCTTTTTATTCCCAGATTTCGAAGTGGAGGCCCTCCACTGCTTAGTTCTGTGTATCCCCTGGGACTGAAACCTGGGGATTTTGTTGTGTCTGGGTTTGGCTTGAGAAGACCTGGAAGGGGCTGGAAAGGAACATTTCTTAGAGGGCCAGTGCCTACTAAATCTAGGAGGCTGAACTTGTAAAAAATCTTTAACAGTTTGCATAGATTTAGCTTCATCTTCCATCTTTTTTATTTATTTATTTATTGACATTTGTTAACCGGGTTTGTCGAACTGGGTTTGTGGCCCATTTTCAGTGTAGACCCGAGGAGAAAAGCTCCAGCAATATATTTTAAAAGAAGTACAATTTTAAACAATATTGATATAATAGCAGTTATAGCAAAACGATTCACATATGTTGGGATACATGCATAAAGTTAAAGTTGCATTAAAAAGAAGCCAAGTAACAATTTTACATTGATATAGTTCAATAGGTCAACAATGAACATTTTTTGTTTGTATAAAATTGTGCAAATGCATAGTACACACATTGGAGAGAGAGGTGTAATGAGGTACGAAGTATGGTCCTTTTGAGGGTACATAAAGGGAAGGAAGACTAGGTAGGGTCATGGCAAGGGCAGTTTCTGGAATTGAGAAAATAAGCTTTTAGTTCATTTTTAAAGTGTAAGGTGTGGGAGATTGAACATAAGTCAAGGGGAAGTTTGTTCCAAGCATGGGCAAGAGAGTGTTTGTAGAGTAGTTTGCCTGCTGACCTTTGTGGGTGGTAGATATCAAGTAATTGTTGGTTAGAAGTACGGAAGGTCTGGGATGGGATGTAGATGGAGACTAAGGAAGCTAGAGATGGACAGAAGGAGGATTTATAAAGAATAGAGTGTAGCATATGAAATTGATAAGATAGCAGAAACTGGGGAAGTTCAAGCCATTAGAGTTTAAAGAAATGCAGTGGTGTGAGTTGTATGGGGAGTTAGTAATGAATCTGACTATTTTACGGTAAGTCTGTTGCAGTTTGTTTAGAGTGGAGGCCTGGATATTGGTAAGAACTGGGGCGGTGTATAAGAGGGAGGAGAGGAGGAGTGCCTGGCCCAGGGTAAGGCTAGATTCAGGGGTTAGGAATTTTTTGTTCCGATATAGCAGACCTAGTTTCTGGTTTGTTTTTTTTATACATTGGAGTATGTGTAGGTTGAACTTGAGTTCGTCATCGATAATGACCCCTAGGAGTTTTGTGTGGGTGTCAGGTTGGATATTTGTACTGTTAGAAGATGTAATAAAAAAGGAGGTTTTGTGATGAGAAAGAGAACGAGGAAGGACAAGTAGGAGTTTGGTCTTTTTGGGATTTAGGATCAATGTTGTGAGAGAGCCATTGTTCAGTGGATAGTAGGGCCTGTTGGATCAGGGAGTGTAGTTCACGAATGTTATTTGAGATGGATATAAGTGTGGAGTCGTCGGCATACAGATTAAGGGAGGATTTTTTGCATGAGGTGTAAAGATCATTGGTGAAGATGTTAAACAAAAGGGGTCCCAAGATGGAGCCTTGGGGAAAACCAGTGGAGATGGGAAGGAAAGGTGAGGAGGATGAGAGCCATTTGACAGAATGTTGCCTGCCAGATAGGTAACTATTAAACCAGGCAAGTGCGGAGGGGGATAGGTGGAGATTTGCGAGTTTGGATAGTAGTAGAGGATCAGAGACCGTATCAAAGGCTTTGGAGAGATTTAGGAAGAGACAGGAAATTAGTTTATTGTTGTCTAGGGCCTCTGCAATGATATGAGTGAAGGAGAGGAGGGCAGTGGTGGTGCTGTGGTGAGGACGAAATCCATGTTGGGTAAGGGTAAGTAAGTGGTGTGTGAGGAGGTGATTGAGAAGCTGTGAGTGAATACATTTTTCTAATATCTTGGAGAGGGGGGCAGAATGGCAATGGGTCAGTAGTTTGAGGGGTCAGTGGAATTTCCACCTTTATGAAAGGGGACAGTGAGGAAATATTTCCAAAGGTTGGGGACAGTTGATTCCAGAATAGATCGATTAATTATTATAGATACAGGATAGGCAACTGAGTCAGCAGCAAGTTTGAGGAATGTAGGATATAAATTGTCAGTGGAAGGAGAGCAAGGTTTTAGCTTGAGTAGTAGAGTTTTGATGCAAGTAATGGGAACTGGCTCAAGAGAAAACAAAGTTGTGTTAGTGGGACTAGGAGAGATGGGTGTTGAAGTAGAGTTTGGCTTAGAGGTTACCAGATTTTGGATGGAAGAGATAAAGTGTTTATTCAGGAGGGTAGCTGTTTCCTGAGAGGAAGAGTTAGGGTATGGGGAGGAATTAGAGGGCTTTCCGGGATAGAGGATGTTGCTGAGAGTTGACCAAAATTTTGAGGATTGGATTTGCTGTTAAGGTGAGCAGAGCTATAGTATAACTTTTTGTCATTAGTTGTATGTTTTTTTGCAAGGTTCCTCAGTTACCTGTATTTTTGAAGAAAAGGTGGTTGTTTAGTTTTAGTCTAGGTTTTCCAAGCATGATCTCTTTGTTTCATAAGGGGCCTAGTCTCTTTGGAGAGCCAGGGAGCATGCTTTGATTTTACTCTGATCTTCCTAGAGGGAGCTAAGGAGTTTAGAGTATTCATGAAGATGCTATTGAAAGTGCTTACAGCATCGTTTAGAGGGAGGTGTTTTAGAATGGACCAATCTATGTTGTGGAGAATGGAGTTAAACGGAGATGAATTGAAAGTCAATAGTTTTCGACAGTTTTTGATAAGGTGGGGTTTAGGAATATGGGAGTAGTGTCTTAAGATGGTGGTAGGGAGATGATCACTGAGGGAGTCAGGTAAGATGGTAGGATTGTGGTATTGGTGAGGGGAATTGGTAAGGATCCAGTCTATGATGGAGCTGGAAGAGGAATTTTTATGGAAGCGAGTGGGAGATGTTATAAGTTGGTGGAAGCCGTGTAGGTCGATACTGAGTTGGGGGGAGTCAGTTGTGAGTTTGGATCAATCAATGTTGACATCACCAAGGATGTGTCTCATATGGTATGTTGTGGGAGAACCAGGATAGGATGTTTTCAAAAATGGGCAGATTGTTACCAGCAGGAAGGTAGATAGAGGCAATTGCAAGTTTTTTGTGGGGATTCAGATGGCAGTTAAGGATGATGATTTCAGCTTGGAAGAAGTCAGGAATTGGGGAAGGGTATGGTGAGAGGTTAAGAATGTTTGAGTAGAAGATGGCCACGCCACCACCTTTTTTTTACAGATCTATCAGATCGGAAGATATTATAACCTGGTGGGAGTATTTCACTATTTGAGATGTGTGGCTTGAGCCAGGTTTCATATAGGGAGAGGATGTGAGGGGTATTGAGAGTTATCCATGAGTGCAGCTCAGTGACTTTATTTGCTAGACTCTGAATATTCCACGAGTAATGACTGAGGTTGGTGACTGTTAAAGGAGTAATATGGAGGCAGTGTAGATGTAGTTTTGGCGAGAGAAGAGGGGCCAGGGTTGGGATGGATATCTCCAGAACAAAGTAGGTTTTTAGTGAGGAGAGAGTGTGTAGTACATGCTAGATGGAGTTTGTATAGTTTTGACTTAGCTTTGTGGGAAAAACCTGTATTATGGATAGTTTATATAGACATGAGATAGAGGTAGTAAAGAGATTAGGGGAGATAGTAAAAGAAGAAGTAATTGGATATATGCTGTATGAGTGAGAAGTTGGTGAACACAGGAGTGGGTCGGAGAGACTGGAGTGGTAAGAGGTGGAGATAGAGAGAATAAGGAGTAGTGTAGAAGATATTAGAAAATAATACATGTTGGAATAAAATATGGTCAGATAGAGTAGGTAGAGAGACAGTGGTATAGATGAAGTGGTGTTGACAAGATTGACAGATTAGTAAGGTGGTTGTGGCAATAGGCAGAAAGTGGAATTGTAGTGGCTAGTGGGACAGGAAGGGGAAGGATAGTTAGGTATAAAGGTAATTGTAATGGGGTGGGTGGGAATGGGGGTAGGGGAGAGAAGTGAGCCCAAACCGAGCGGTGCTAGCACCCTGGTCAAGATGTAGTCATAGAAACAATCAGAAAAGATAGTGAATAGCATTAATTAAAAGATTAGCTTTTGTAATAGTTATTAACTGGGACACATACTTCAATAGTATTATTTTAAGCTTAAAATGGTGGCTTCCGGACAGATAGTTAGAGTTGCAGTGTATCTGTTAAGGTCCTCAAACCTGTGCTGCCTGTACTGTGGCCAGGAGAAAACCGCAGGGAAAAATCCACTAGGGCTATAAAAACAGAGGAGGGAGATTAGTTATGAGCAAGTAATTCAGGAAAAGAGCTTGAGACAAAAATACCATGGGTAGAGAGAAAAAAAGTAATACAGGTAGGCAGAGACAGTATACCTAGCATTAATTTCCATTGTATGAGTGTCATACACACATAGCTAGCTAAGAACACAGCAGTGTTTACACCTATGCATAAAGTAATGCAGAACAACAGTAGTTAACAACAGCACAGTGTAGACATACACAAGGCAATAATTCACAAAGCAGGAAAACAGAAATCCAGGATACTGAGGACAACAACAATTGGTACACTTTCAGGCAATAGTTCTTCCTTTTACTTTAGTGCTACACCAAGAAATTACAGTGAAAATACTATAGCTACATCTAAATGTGAAGTTAAGGTGCCTGTTGCTCCTTGCAACAAGAAACTTAGTTGGTAAATATTCACATTTACAGTTTTATTTCATTAAAAAACAAGAAATAATATGAATACAATTCAAAGGCTAAGCTACTCATGATCATAAGGTGCTGGAGCTCCTTGCAACAGGGAAAATAGACTTTAAATATTCACAAAACTAGAGTCGCGAGAAAAAGTATACCAAAACTGAATATGCAAGCAATATTCCTCTCAATATAATCACAAAATATTATATGACCTAAAGCAGATAAAGCAACAGAATAATCACCAAATATTGTAAGATTTAAAGCAGTTAGGCAACAGAAAAGACATCACAAAACAGTTAATGCCAAAGAATCAAAAGTTTACCTTACACAGAGCAGCAGATGCTCAGCAGCATGAAGGGGAAAGAAGGTTTCAAAATGGCTCCTGCTGTTGTGCGGTACCTATGAAGACTAGGAAGAGGAAGTGAGGTGAGGGGGAGGAGTAATGACTAATACTGGGCTGGGCTAGCACCCTGGTCAAGATGAAGTCATAGAAACAATCAGAAAAGATAGTGAAAACTAGCTTGAGAGACAAGGATATAACGTTTCTAAAGGAATAGTCACCAGAAATAAAATAAAAAGAAATAAAATATGAGCAGAAGTAAGCTTACAAAAGGACACTGGCCTCAAGCTACACAAGTAGATTTACTTGAAGGAAACCCAGTGCTGTATGGTTAAAATAAGCTACAATAGAGAGGGGCTTTGCAGGGGGAGAGAGAGGTATTACTAGCAGCTAAAAGCAGGGCAAAACATTAATATGTAAGAGTCTGAAGACAGTAAAATAGGGCAGGTGCACTAGGAAAGGCAATTATGAGTGAGGCTAGAAATGAATTCAGGGAAGGGTAAAGTGCAGAACAGGAGAATATACACAGAAACAGAATGAGGATAGTGGGTAACCAAAGACAAAGGATAGGAGCTGCTGGCGTCTGCTTTTCGTGGTGACTAGCAAAAAAAACACTGTAAATTCTTGTTGTGCTTATAAAGTTTAGCATTAATTAAAAGATTAGCTTTTGTAGTAGTTATTTACTTGGACACATACTTCAGTGGTATTATTTTAAGCTTAAAATGGTGGCTTCTGGACAGATGGTTAGAGTTGCGGGGTATCTGTTAAGGTCCTCAAACCTGTGCTGCCTGTACTGTGGCCAGGAGAAAACCGCAGGGAAAAATCCATTAGGGTTCAGTGGTATTATTTTAAGCTTCCTCAGCCCTGTTGCCAAACAGGCGGTCCTGATTTAAAGGAGCATCCAACAATTTAGCTTTAACATGATCAGGCAAATATTGCTCCTTAAGCCAAGCATGCCTCCTGAGCACAGACCCAGTAACAGCAGCCCTGCAAGAAGCCTCTAATGAATCAAAACCACATTGCAAAGTATGTTTTCCAACTTGTTCAGCAGAATGCATTAAATCCTGTAATTCTTTATTTTCCACACAGTTAGGAATCAATATCATTTTCTGTTTAAGCAGTCCAATAACATGTTGCTGATACTTTAACATATGAAACTGGCAGTTTAAAGCCCTAATGGCCAAGGTTGCAGAAGTGTAAACCTTCTTACCCCATCTATCCAATGCCCTGGAGTCTCTGTCAGAAGGGGTACGATTTTTAACAGTAGAAGCCTTAATGCCCTTGGGCCCCTGTGAAATAGTCTTTGGATCTGCAATAGGATTTTTAAAAAGGAACTTGTGGGACTCAGGGACCCTGTAGTATTGGTCAGGTTTTCTGGGAGCAGGAGGCAGGGACTCAGGGGCCAAAGTAGATTCTGAAAAAGCATCATCAACAATGTCTAGTACAGGAGGAATAGCTAAAGGCCTATGTTGAGGTAGGAGAAGGAAATCCCTAAGCCTCATTTTTGAATCAGAAAAATCCTGGCTTTCCCAGTGGAAATGCTCCCTTAGAGTATGTAAGTTTTCCCCAAAAGAAAATTCCTCAGGAGGGGAAGCAGAGGGAATGGAGTCCTCTGCATCAGAATCTTCATAAGTAGATAAGGGCAAATCCAGATCATCAGCAGAATCAGAAAAAAACAGAATCCTGATCAGAAGATTCATAATCAACTTCAGTCCTAGGCCTCTTAGAAAGGGGGGGGGGTTGGCTACCTCTGATTAGAGTTATTAGATCTTCAGCCTGAGCATGTGGCCTGGGCATTGGTTTTTTAGGCATGGATCGAGAGTTAGGCCTAAGTAAAGAAGGAGGTGTCGGTTTAATATGCAAGTCCATAGGCCTGAATACACCCTCAGAAGCCGCTACCTGCACAGTGGTTCCGGACCCATCCAAGGCAGACACATCTGCGGGTTCCATAGTTGAAGCATCTCACGGCATACCGGACTCCGAATGGGTCTCAGTAGCGGACTGCAAATCAGAAGTAGCGGGTATCAGGGGCTGCGAAAGCACCTCACTAAGTACCGGCGAACTGGTGAATGGCTTAGGAGAAGCGTCGACAGTTTTGGACCTAGGCAGCCTTTCTCTGATTTTATGTCTTTATCTTTGCATTTTTTGGAATCCAGGTAATCTGATGGCTAAGCAATGACATTTCTGGATAATTAAACCGAGAACCGAAATATTTAGAGAGAAAAATATACCGACGACGGATAGTGCGCAGATTACAAAGCACAAAACCAACAGCAAGGTACGTCGTGGTCAGGGCCTAGGCAAGGAATACAGTACGAATGAAAATCTTTATGAGGTATTTGCTTTCCACAAGTAATGCAATTATTAACTTTTACTGACATCGGTAAGGAGCAAGAAAAAGTTTTCCCAACAGGGTATTTAGCTTTAGTTGAAGACTTCAGTTCTGAAACTCGAAAACGAAAATTTCAGGAGTCGACCGACCGGCACTTGCGAACTGCTTCTGGCACTGCACAGCAAGAAAGAATGATGTAATGGCATCGGCTGCATGTTTTATACCCCTGACGACCTGACATCAAGGAAGAAGGGACAGCAACCGACGCAGGACCCAAGACTTTGTTAATCACGACGACTGAGGGCTACCTGCAAGCAGATAACCCAAATGTAATGACTGCAACAGTGAAACATGAAGAACATCCAGGATGAGACCAGCCTCTAGGTCAACTGTCAGCCAGGTGGGGGATGGAGGGAGGGACATAAGAATGAAGGCAAGATGGAACAACTCACATGGAACGTTATGGTGAGTACATAACTTCTTAATGTGAAGTTGTTCAATCTCGCCGTTCATTCTTCACTGATGGGTAGTGTCCCTAGCACCCTCAATCTCGGGTGGCTCACGGGAGTACATTCTTCAAAACCATAGACCCAAAGGAAGCCCTGTCCCTGGAGGCCTTATCAACTTTGTAACGAGTGATAAAGGTATGAGGTTTAGACTAAGTGGTTGCAGCACAAATGTTATCAAGGAGCAATTTGGCTTGAAATGCAGAAGATGTAGAGACTGCCCTGGTAGAATGAGCTTTAATCTTATGTAGTAAGGGCAAATTAGCAGCTGAATAAACAAAGGTAATACAATCAGATAGCCATTTTGAAAGTGTTGTTTTAGCCACTGGTCTACTTTTCTGGCTTCATAGAATGATACAAAGAGCTGGTCTGATTTTCTGACATCTTTTGTTCTGTCCAAATAATATCTGAGCTGCCTGTGAACATCAAGTTTGTGCAGCATGTACTCAAGGTTATTGGAATGGTTAGGGAAGAAGACTGGCAACTCAATGACTTGGTTGATACTAGATTCCGAACAAACTTTGGGCAAAAAGGAGGGGTTTGTCCTAACAGATACTCTATCAGCATGAAAAATCAAATAAGGAAGGCTGACAGATAAGGCTTGAAGTTCTGACACTCTGCGAGCGGAAATAATAGCCACCAGAAATATGGTTTTCCATGATAAGAACTTAAAAGTCACAAGATGATGCTGGTTCAAACAGGGGAAGAATTATGTGAGACAGCACAAAGTTTAGGTTCTAAGGAGAATACAGAGTTTTCACTGGAGGCCTCATGTGAAAGGTTCCTTTGAGAAATGCCTTGGACAACTTGTGGGACATTATGTTTAGCCCGTCCACTCTGAGATTAAAGTTAGATATAGCAGCCAACTGGACCAGAACTGTAGCAGCTGCAGCTCCTTTATTAAAAGTCATAGTCAAGAATTCTAAAATGGATGTCAAAGGGGCTTGATAAGGATCAATGTTCTGCTTAGAAGCCCATATGGAAAATCTCTTCCACTTACTAAAATATAATCTTTGGTGGACAGTTTATGGGAAGACAAGAGGATATGCCTTGTCTCATCAGAAAGATCACGAAGCCTGGCTATGAGGGGAACTGGAGCAGCCAAGCTGTGAGCTTCAGTGACTGCAATTAAGGATGGAGCTCCCCCGTCGGATGCGTCAGAAGGTCTGGAGCTGGGTCCAGAAGTCATGGATTCTTCAATAGATTATGATGAAGATAAGGGAACTAAATCTGCCGAAGCCAATGTGGGGCTATGAGAATGATAGTCCTTCCCAGCAACATTGCTTTCTGTAGAAGTCTGAGTATTAGAGGGACTGGAAGGAATGCATAGAGGAGACCCGGGGGCCAATCGTGTACGAGTGTGTCTCTCGGGGGTTCTCCTGGTGGGGGAATTAGGGCAAAGTAGCTTCTGCATTTCATGTTGATGTGACTGGCAAAAAGATTGCAGTAAGGCTGGCCCCATTTGTGGAAAATCCTGTCCGCAATCTCTTGTTTGAGGGACCACTCATGCAGCAACAAAACTGCCCTGCTCAGTTTGTCTATCACGTTGGATCTCCCCAGGATGTGCATTGCCAACAGAAAGTGCTGGGAGGAGACAACCCACTGCCAAACTCTGAGGGGCTTCTCGGCAAAGGGGGTAAGACTTGGTCCCACCTTGCTTGTTCAAGTACCAGACTGCCGACATGTTGTCTGTCTGAATTCCAATCGTCCCTAGAGGAGGAGAGTCCTGAAAGTACTGCAACGCCAGAAGTACTGTTCTCATCTCCAGAACATTGATATCCAGGTTTGACTCTTGATCTGTTCATGTGCCTTGGGCAGTCTTTCCCTGAAAATGCCCCCCCCCACCCTATCAGGGAAGCGTCCGTGGTCACAGTGGCTACTGGAGTGGGTAGTACAAAGGGGCGTCCTATGGTTACAGGAAGAGACATCAACCATCACTGGAGATCTCTCTTGCAAGAGTTTGTAATTAAAATCATATGACTGATTGGAAGTTCCTGATAGGACCACTGGGTGAACAGCAGCCATTGAAGAATCTGCATATGCATCCTTGCTAATGATATTGCCAAGATTGCTGCAGCCATCAAACCTAATACTTTTAAGACTTCTGCAGTTGGTGATCTGTCCTACGACACTAATGAACTGACATGCTGGCGAAGAAGAAAGACACTCTTGATTGGTAGTCGTAGAGTGGTGGTTGAGGTGTCTAACTCTACCCTTATAAAGACAACATGCTGCGATGGTGACAAGGCAGATTTTTCTGAGCTGACTATAATGCCTAAGTGATGGCAGAGTGTATTCCCTTGCCTGAATCAACTGATGCCTGGTGGTAGAGGTAAGGAGCCAATCGTCTAGGTACAGAAACACCTGGAATCCTAGATGCCTCAGATAAGCCGTGACCACTTCCATGCATTTGGTGAACACTCTGGGGGTTGTAGTGAGACCAAAGGGATAATGATTGGCTCCCAGCCGGAAACACAGATAATCTGTGGATGGCCTGGTCATTTTTATGTGGTAGTACACATCCTTGAGCTCTATCGAGCACGTTTAATTGTCTCTCCCTAAAAAGGGAAGTATAGACTAGTGTGACCATCCGGAACTTCTGTTTCTTTACAAATTGGTCGAGTCTGCTGAGGTCCAAAATAGGTCTCCAGTCCCTTGTTTTCTTTGGAACCAAAAAGAATCTTGAGTAAGTTCCAGATCCTATTTGGTCTGCTGGGACTGGCTGGATGACTTTTTTTCTAGCAACTTGCGGACCTCTATAATTGCTTGTTCCCTGTAACTGGGTGGAACGTCCGGGATTCTCCTTGGGGGTGTGGGCAGGGTGAAGAATGGTATGAAATACCCTCTGGAAATAATACTTTGTACCCAGCTGTTGTTTGTTAGATCTTGCCAGGCGTCTGGGTACAAAATTAAGTGACCCCCAACTGCCTCCAGAGCAGGACAGTCGGGTCTCCCTTCAGGAGTTCTGATAGGGTTGACCAGAGAAGTGATCTCCATCACCCTGGTGTTGTGGACCCCCTCTGCCGCAAGGGCGGCATCTTCCATTGTTCCCCCCTCCTCTGTCCCTAGAGGGGGGGGGGTGACCATGTGTGTCCTGAAAGGCGGCTTGGGCTTTTCGGAACCACAATTTCCCTCCCCGTTGCCCTTTGGGGTAAGGCAGAGTAGGGGTGGAAAAATGGACTCTGACGGCAGACAAAGTCTTTCCCTCCTGCTCACACCTGGTGAGAGTTTCCTTCACTTTGGGCCCAAAGAGAGATGAGCCATCAAAAGGGGTGTTGACAAATGGAGACTTAAAGGGCTCCGCGAAGGAACACAAGCATATCCAAGAATGTCTTCTTACAGCAACTCCTGTACCCACTGCACTACTCGTCCCATCGGCTGCATATATGAGAAACATGGACCAGTTCACAATGGAATTTAGGGTAGCAAGCTGGGTGGCAACTTTGTCGGAAGCCCCCACAGCTACAGTACCCTGAAGAGCATCTCCCAACTCCTTAAGGAGATCTCTTTGCAGTCTGGTGAAGTGGGTCAAATAGTTCAGGGATCGGAGTGTAAAAGTCACTGAACTAAATATGCATTTCCCATATAGATCCACGATTCTGGACTCTCTGTTAGGAGGATGGATCGACGAGGAAGTCTCAGACATTTCCTTCTTGGTGGCCATCGCCACCACCATGGCATCAACAGGGACTCCCTTGCACAAAAAGTCTTTATCTACGGGGGCAGAAATGAACTTATTAGGCCTCCGAGGGACAGGTTCCATGGACTCCGGTGACTCCCATGCCCTCCGAGAGACCAGCTGCATGAGTTCATTAAAGGGCGGAGACACCCAAGAAGAGGTGGCAGGTTGAGACCTGAAAGCCTTCAGGAGAACTGACTCGTCCTCAGTAGGGCTTTTGGACTGCCAATCACACCTCTGCCTAAGGATCTTGAGTATCTCCGCAAAGGAGATATCCTCAGAGGGGGATCGTGGGGACCCTTCTGACTCATCCAAGTCAGTGTCAGATGTCAAAGACTCCTGTGGGGAGTCCAAGTGTCTCCTCTTACACAATCTCTTCCTGGGGACCTCCTCAGTGGGAGCCTCTGGGGAGGTCTCGGAAGAGCAAGGGGCACCCTGTGGGGCTACCTGAGGCTCAGGGTCTCTACACTTGGCCTGGGCGATGGAAGCAGAAGCGGACACAGGTGCTTTGGGGGAAGAAGAGGCCAAACCTGGTGTCGAGGATGTCTTTGGGGACAAGGTTCTCCTCATGGCTTCGAAAGCATCACGGCTCTGATGAGAAGGCAGTGATGGACCCGAAGGAACCGCCAGCCCCTCCCACATCGAGGCTGTGGGCTCCGAGCTGGAGGTAGGAGCCAAGCTCATCCGAGCCGAGGCTCCGAGAGGAAGAGTTGGCACAGACAAGTCAGTGTGGCTATCCTCTCTGGAGCTGACAGGAGAGTGTCGGGCCCCTAGAGTCCCTGGTTGGCACCGAGGACATCAGAGTAGATGGAACCGATGACAACGGAGCAGGTCTAGGCTCCAAAGGCTCCACAATCAGCAGGTCAGCCCCCTCCGGCTCCAAAGATCTGGTATGGCTCGGAGGAGGAGCAGTCAAATCCGGGATGGTAGTATTCGGTTCCGACATTGGGGTCAGAGCAGACAACAATTTAGCAAGGCCTGGTGCCCGTAAGAGCTTCTGCACCAATCGATCCATATCCAAATCAGAGAGGCTGACAGAAGACTTGGAGGAGTGCACCGAAGGTGCAGATTGAAGGAGTGGAGATACAGGTCTCTCAGAGACCGGCTCCAAAATGAAGAGACACTCTGCTCCGAGAGCTGTAGAGCCGAATTCCCAGAATTCTCCACTTTCTTTGACTTTTTAGAGTCTTTAGATGCCTTGGAGTCTGCTGAGGATTTTGAAGATTTAGAGGACTTGCTGGCCCCATCCTGGTCAGTCAAAGCTTCAGCAAAAAGATGCTTCAGCAAACCTTGATCCACAAGCTTCTTTTTCCTCTCTAAAAGAATCCTTGAAGAAAAGGAACAGCAAATGCTGCAGGACTCCTGCAAATGCACCGCACCTAAACAATACACGCACTGAACATGCCCATCAGTAAGAGACATCTTTTGCCCGCAGTCTGGACATTTTTTGAATCCAGACTTTGGTTGCTTGTCTTTTTCCTCAGGCATATTAATAAAGAACTTTAGGCTTAACTCAATAAACAATTACACCGACTAAATACAGCCTAAAGGTTAAATCACAAACCACACATGTTGCAATTACCCTTAGGCTCAAGATAACACGTCTTAATATCAAACACTCCAACAATGGCCCGGAGGAAAAAAGGGCAAAACTATGCAATATATATATATATATATATATATATATATATATATATATATATATATATATATATATATATATATATACATACATACACAACTGCACACTATCTATTTATACTAGCAATGCAAAAACTATGGTAATAGAAAAACACACTGAATAACTAGGCCCAACACGAGGCCACTACAATTATACTAAATAACGAAGCACCAAGGAAATAAGTCTAAAGAGACAACTACAGGAGCTAATATAGAACTAATATAACTAGAATTAGAAAAAAAGTAATGAAATAACTTGCAAAAAGTGATTTTTATATCAAAAAAGGCTTGAGCGAACTGGAACCACTGAGATCCATGCCGCAGCACACTAGATCTGAGGTAATTCCATCAGTGCATCATGGGATAAGGGTCTTGGTCTCGAGCCACTGGTAAACCTTGAGCTTTGCTAACGACCATGTCAGAGCCAATGGATCTGCTCCGAACCCATCAGTGAAGAATGAATGGCGAGATTGAACAACTTCACATCTATAGGTTGTATAAAAATATTTATAAAGTCTAGGAAATCAAAAATGATGAAGTTAGACCCAAACTTGAGTATGGAATAACAAATATGGAAACCCTATAATGTGAAAATTTAAACTATAAAAGACTAAAACATCTGAACTTGTACAGTGTCTCTTACAGATATCCAAGAGGAGATATTATTCAAGTATACAGGGCATTTATAGACAGCTACCTCTGAGAATGTTTGGGGTTATCAAAAAGTACAAGAGAATCATCAGACAACCTATGTAGAAGATTCTACAGGAATGAGAAATGTACTAACTGGCTATCTGACGGAGTAGCTGATGCAGGGAACAGACTACCAAATTACATTAAAGCAAGTACTAGTTTAGATATTAAGAACAGCCCCCTAGACACTTATTATGGGAACAAGTGTTTTGGTAAATTGGAAAGCTAAAAGGGCATTAATGCCTGTGCTTGAAATATTTGTATGTATGCAATCTTCCTCTTGTGAGCTTTAGGAGAATTATTGTCAACTGTTATATTGGAAGACTCCAAGGTTGAGCTGGACATCCCCAGTTCTAAAACATCTCTCTGCATAAAGTGCTTTTCCCCCACCAGATTTTTTTAATCCTAAAAAGCATTCATGGTAACAGCTTGAAATGTCACACTTACATTAGGCTGCTCTCAGAGACAAAACAGACACAGAATGTTTATTCTGTGGTGAGTGGAATCTTATTTGCACTTTTTCAAATGCATACCACTTATCAAAAAGACAACAAGCAACAACTTACAAAGTAGCAGTAACTTTTAAAAAGAATGACAAAAAATAGCAAGCATAAGTAATGTGTGGAAGACAGCAGTAGATAAAACTAGAACACTAAAAATCATCAGAAAGAAGGGAAGAAGGAAAATGCTCTAGGGCCTAGGGAGGAGGAACACAAGAAGCAACGGTACTTTTCTGTTATCAGGGCAACGCTATAAATGCGGTAGCTGCTGCTTGAAATCCTTGCTGTTATAGTCTGCATGTTTATTGCCAACCTTGTTAGCTTCCATATGTCTGTTGGCCAACCACTTCATACTAGAGATAGTTTTGTCAATGATTTTTTGCTCTAAAATGGTTCGCATTTGTGACTCTTTATTTTACATGGTTATAAACACGATAGATTGCCCACAGAAAAGTGATGTAGCTGCTGTCAAACCCTCTGTAGTTAAGTGTTAGCAGCAAACCAAGACTCCCATGTGTAAAAAAAAAAAAATAGTTTACATACAATACAAAATGTTTCTTAAAATGTAAACTCAAAATCCCATACTATTAAATTACTGAAGAATGGGTGTTACCGGTGTCTAGGTACCAGTATCAATGCAGTAGCTGCCTCTTCACATAAAATGCTTCAGGGCTAACATCTGTGGGAGATTTTCCCAAAGCAGTGACCACTTCTAAAGCTTCCCGTAGCTATTTTAAACTGCACTGGACAATGGGATAAGCGAGTACCAGTTCCTATTAAATAAAGAAACACAGAAAAGTGATGCAGCTCCATCAGGCAACACCGTCCATGCGCTACCTGACGCTCGGAAGCCTCGCTGGTAGCAGAGCTTGTCAGGTAGCCTGTTGGCCAATCACTTCATAATTGCAATGTAATTAAAAAAAAAAAAAAAAGACAAAACTTATGCAGCTCCTGCCAATCCCCCCTATAGTAATACACTTATGAAAGATAATGGCTGTGCGAAAATTACAACAGTTACCTACCGCATTTATAGTGTTGCCCTGATAACGGTAAAGTACCGAAGCAACAATCTCAAGATGTTTAACAGAATAAATCAGGTCAGCTTAAAGATGATGGGGAAGCCTTAACATGGTTAGTAATAATAAATAAAAGGAACTTAATGACTAAAATAGAGACATCCATTTACCATAGAATTAAAAAAAAAATGTTGTACAGGGCCATTTCTTTGATGTGTTCTGCTGCTAGCATGGCAACAGAGATCTGAACAGGTAGGTTACCAGACAGAGCATTATGGCTAGATGGTTTGGTTTCAAGCATCCTAGGAAAGTTTCATACAGTAAACACCCAAGTGCATCTGTCCTTTAGTTGACAAGAATGGACTGCCTCTAGGGCCTAGGTAGGAGGAACACAAGAAGCAACGGTACTTTTCCGTTATCAGGGCAACGCTATAAATGCGGTAGCTGCTGCTTGAAATCCTCGCTGTTATAGTCTGCATGTTTATTGCCAACCTTGTTAGCTTCCATATGTCTGTTGGCCAACCACTTCATACTAGAGATAGTTTTGTCAATGATTTTTTGCTCTAAAATGGTTCGCATTTGTGACTCCTTTATTTTACATGGTTATAAACACGATAGATTGCCCACAGAAAAGTGATGTAGCTGCTGTCAAACCCTCTGTAGTTAAGTGTTAGCAGCAAACCACGACTCCCATGTGTAAAAAAAAAAAAAATAGTTTACATACAATACAAAATGTTTCTTAAAATGTAAACTCAAAATCCCATACTATTAAATTACTGAAGAATGGGTGTTACCGGTGTCTAGGTACCAGTATCAATGCAGTAGCTGCCTCTTCACATAAAATGCTTCAGGGCTAACATCTGTGGGAGATTTTCCCAAAGCAGTGACCACTTCTAAAGCTTCCCGTAGCTATTTTAAACTGCACTGGACAATGGGATAAGCGAGTACCAGTTCCTATTAAATAAAGAAACACAGAAAAGTGATGCAGCTCCATCAGGCAACACCGTCCATGCGCTACCTGACGCTCGGAAGCCTCGCTGTTAGCAGAGCTTGTCAGGTAGCCTGTTGGCCAACCACTTCATAATTGCGATGTAATTAAAAAAAAAAAAAAAAGACAAAACTTATGCAGCTCCTGCCAATCCCCCCTATAGTAATACACTTATGAAAGATAATGGCTGTGCGAAAATTACAACCGTTACCTACCGCATTTATAGTGTTGCCCTGATAACGGAAAAGTACCGAAGCAACAATCTCAAGATGTTTAACAGAATAAATCAGGTCAGCTTAAAGATGATGGGGAAGCCTTAACATGGTTAGTAACAATAAATAAAAGGAACTTAATGACTAAAACAGAGACATCCATTTACCATAGAATTAAAAAAAAAATGTTGTACAGGGCCATTTCTTTGATGTGTTCTGCTGCTAGCATGGCAACAGAGATCTTAACAGGTAGGTTACCAGACAGAGCATTATGGCTAGATGGTTTGGTTTCAAGCATCCTAGGAAAGTTTCATACAGTAAACACCCGAGTGCATCAGTCCTTTAGTTGACAAGGATGGACTGCCTCTAGGGCCTAGGGAGGAGGAACACAAGAAGCAACGGTACTTTTCCGTTATCAGGGCAACGCTATAAATGCAGTAGCTGCTGCTTGAAATCCTCGCTGTTATAGTCTGCATGTTTATTGCCAACCTTGTTAGCTTCCATATGTCTGTTGGCCAACCACTTCATACTAGAGATAGTTTTGTCAATGATTTTTTGCTCTAAAATGGTTCGCATTTGTGACTCCTTTATTTTACATGGTTATAAACACGATAGATTGCCCACAGAAAAGTGATGTAGCTGTATAGCCTAGATGTCATTGTGTAGATAGGGCCAATTAAACATCATTAAATATTTTTAACTAGAGATTCACATGCATGAGATGCAGTAAAGATATTTAAAATGTCTATGAAGAAACATTTTTTTTTATTATCGTTGTAGAAATTTTGGTAAGAAAACCCTTCAAAGAAAAGTACAGTTTTGTACCTACCATAAATGTAGATGTTCGAAGATCCACATTGCTGCAGTCCTTACATATGGGTAGTCCGCTGTCCTCGGTCGGCCCGAATACCAAAGTATAAGGCTGACGTCGGTCAAGGCGCTTAAAACTGACATCAGGACGTCAGGGTACAAAAGCGCATGACCGACGTCATATCCTCAGTCTTTTCTTGCCCCAGATGTCAGAAGGCCCTAAAAAGAAAGGCCAAAACCAAAAGACAGCAAAAAACCAACCAACCACCCCTGCACTAATCCTATTTACAATATTTACAATATTCACAACCCAAACCACACAACCGCCTCTAACTACAGAGGGAAGGAGGGAGGGTTGGACTGCAGCAATGTGGATCTTGAACATCTACATTTATGGTAGGTACAAAACTGTACTATGTTCTTCATCTCACATTGCTGCAGTCCTTACATATGGGTAGAATCCCAAAGCAGAGGTAAGGGAGGATGGCAAAACTATAAAGCATTAGGAGCTGCCAAAATGCCCTGTAAAATTGCAGTGGCAAAACCAGCCCTAGATTTAGAGTAAAGTGGAAGGTGGTAATGCTTAGAGAAAGTATGCACTGAACTCCAAGTAGCTGCCTCCAAAATATCTTTAGTTGCCACCCCTTAAAAAGCTGTCAAGTGGCAGTAGCCCTAGTGGAATGAGGCCTAATCCCAGCTGGAATCTCCTTACCATGATGGGAATAACAGAAAGCAATACAAAACCCAATCCACTTAGAAATAGTTTGTTTTGAAACAGGCTTGCCCTGAGAACCCAAAGCAAATGAAACAAATAACTGCTCAGACTGCCTGAACCCTTTAGTTCTGCTCAAATAATATCACAACTGCCTGTGTATATCCAAAGTGTGCAAAATCTTTTCCCCTTTATTTTGGGGGTTTGCATAAAATGTAGGCAAATGAATAGTTTGGTTTAAAGCCACACTAGAAACCACTTTAGGCATAAAGGAAGGATTAGTACGTAAAGATACCCTATCCTTATGGAAAATTAAGAAAGGCTCAACCGCCATAAGGGCCTGTAATTCAGAAACCCTTCTCGCAGAGGTAATGGCCAACAAAAAAGCAGTCTTCCATGATAAATATTTCAACTCGGCAGTAGCTGCAGGCTCAAAAGGTTGTAGAGTGAGTTTCTCCAACACAAAATTGAGATCCCAAGCAGGAGTAGGAGCTCTACGTGGGGGTCTTATATTCTTTGCCCCTCTAAGGAATTGTTTAAACAAAGGATGAGAAAACAAAGGTGGGTCACAGTCATAGTGAGCAGAAATTGCTGCAGCATGAACCTTAATAGAGGAGAAGGACAAACCTTTGTCCAGTAACTCAGTAAGATATTGAAGAGCCACACTTAAATTAGGCTTAGAAACATCAAATTCCTTTGCTGCACTCCAAAATAAAAATCTCCTCCATTTATCTGCGTACACTTTCCTTGTACTAGGCCTTCTGGCCTCCAAAATAACATTCAAAACTTGCTGTGGAAGCTGAGACCCTCCAGGGTTTAAAACAGAATATGCCAGGCTGTTAGATGTAGAGAGTGAAGTTTGACATTGAGTAAATGACTGTTCTCCTGAGACAGCAGGTGTGGAATCGAAGGCAAAGGCCATGGAGGCTCCCGTACCAGACTTCTCAGTAATGGGTACCAGTGCTGTCGAGGCCAATCTGGAGCTATTAAAATCATCTTTGGCTTGTCCTGTCTGACCTTCAGGAGTACCTTTGGGAGGAGAGGCAGAGGTGGAAAGGTATACACATGAAGATTGCTCCAATTGAACGAGAGAGCATCCACTTTCCAAGCTGTGGGATGAAACCTTTTTGTGCAAAACTTTGGCAGCTGGTAGTTTAGTGGAGAAGCGAACAGATCTATGTCTGGAGTTCCCCATAACACTGTCAATTTCTGAAACACATGAGGATCCAATTTCCACTCGTGGGGATCCATAATTTGTCTGCTCAACACATCTGCTAAGGAGTTCTGTGCTCCCGGCAGAAACCTTGCCTGAAGATTTAGCTGTAAACTGAGAGCAGTCTCCCACAAAATCATTGCTTGTCTGCATAGAGGATAAGAATGTTCCCCTTGCTTGTTGATGTACCACATGACAGTTGTGTTGTCTGTTAGAACCAACACCTGCCCTGGAAGAAGTAAATCCTTGAAAGCTATTAATGCAAATTGGACTGCTAACATCTCCTTCAAGTTGATATGTAGATGTTGAAGTCTGGCAGGCCACATGTCTTGTACCCACTTTCCATTTAGATGAGCTCCCCAAGCTTTGTCTGAGGCATCTGTCGTTAGAATCTGACTCGCCTCTGGCCGGGTCACAGAGAGTCCCTTGTTTAGGTGACATTCCTGAGCCCACCACAAAAATTCCTTTTGAATGCAAGGTAATATCTGAATGACAGTGTCCATATCTTGGCAGTGCTGTGTCCATACATTTGGAGATACCATTGTAGCTTCCTCATATGCAGTTTGGCATTGGGAAGCACCAGAATACAAGATGCCATGAACCCCAAGGCTTGAAGGACTGTCCTTGCAGTCAGCCTGGACTGATGAGACAATTGATGGAAGTAAAGAGAAAGATTCTTTTGTTTGTCCGGGGTCAAAAAGGCCATCTGGGATGCTGTATTCAGTCTCACACCCAGAAAGCACATGTCCTGAGAGGGTACTAGACTGGACTTTATTTCGTTCACAGAATACCCCAGGCATCTTAGCACTGCTATCACATACTGTAAATGATGAATAAGTTCGTCCTTTCCTTGGGCCAGAATCAGGCAATCGTCCAAATAAGGATAGATCTGTATTCCTCTTAGCCTGAAGAAAGCTATCACTGGAGCCAGAACCTTCGTGAACACTCTGGGCAGTAGATAAGCCAAAGGGCAATGCAGAGAACTGATAATGAGAAGTCCCAGCCCGAAACGCAGATACTTTCTGCAACTGAGCCTGATAGGAACATGAAGGTAAGCCTCCTTGAGATCCAGAGTCACCATCCAGTGATCTTTGCCCAGCAGAGGTAAAAGCTGTTGCAACGTCAACATTTTGAACTTGGGAATGTCCAGATATGTGTTGAGGATAGATAAATCCAAGATTGGTCTCCACGTGTTCCCTTTCTTTGGTACTAGGAACAGGCGAGAATAAAATCCTAGGCCCACTTCTGGCAGAGGGACCGGTTGTATGGCCCCTATTTGAAGTAGCAGAGAAATTTGTTTGTGAGCCTCTAGTCTTTGCTGAGGAGGAACGTCCGGCATGCCTTTGAAAGGAGGCAAGGTATGGAAATAAAACTTGTAACCTCGGTGTATGATATCCAATACCCATTTGTCTTGGGTAATCAAATTCCAATTTTCCTTGAAGAGTGCCAACCTTCCTCCCAAAGGAGCTGCCAGGCAAGAAGGATCTGGCAGCTGAAAAGGTAGGTCATTGGGCCTGTTTACGAAAGGACTGGCCCCTGCCCTCACCGAAGATTGTGCAGGTAAACTCCCTGTTCTAGGTCTGAAAGAACTCTGAGCTCTGCCCCTACCGCGCCTAGGTCTACACCTAGACAGAGAAGCATAAGAAGGATACGGCCACCCCTTAGCAGGCCAATTCCTACTAAACTTTGGAGGCTGTACTTGCAAAAATCTTTAACAGCCTGCATGGACTTAGCCTTGTCTTCCATTTTCTTCAAGACTGACTCCACAGGTGAACCAAACAACACATCAGACTGTAAAGGAGCATCCAAAATCCTTGTCTTAACATGGTCAGATAAATTCTGATCCCTCAGCCATGCGTGCCTGCGAAGAACTGAACCAGTGGCAGTCACCCTAGACGAGGCCTGTACAGCATCAAAACCACATTGTAAAGAATGCTTACCCACCTGCTCTGAAACATGCACCAAATCTTGTAACTCTTTACACTCAATGCCTTCCGCCAGAGCATCCACCTTAGACTTCAATTGAGAAAGAAGATAGTTTTGATATTTCAACATATGAAACTGGCAATTCAAAGCCCTCATAGCTAGGGTAGAAGATGTATAGACTTTCTTTCCCCATCTATCCAAAGCTCTGGCCTCTTTATCTGGAGGAACCGGATTTTTACAACAGAGGCCTTGACACCCTTAGGTCCCTGACTAACAGTTTCTGGGTCCGCCCTAGGACTCTTATAAAGATATTTATGAGCCTCAGGCACCCTGTAATACCTATCCGGTTTAACAGGAGCAGGAGGCAGAGAATCAGGATTAAGTGAAGCCTCTGCAAAGACATCTTCCACAACATCCAGAACAGGAGGTATAGCCAAGGGCCTATGCTGGGGCAAAAGCAAAAATTCCCTAAGCCTTTTCCTGGAATCAGAGAAGTCCTGACCTTCCCACTTAAAATGTTCCCTCATGGAATGAAGAGTCTCTGAAAAAGAAAAATCCTCTGGAGGAGAAGCAGAAGGAGTCGAATCATCTGCATCAGAATCAGAATAAGGAGAGTACTCCTGCAAGTCTTCAGCCGAAGACTCAGAAACATCCAAGCCTGCTCAAAACTCCCCAACTCTGGCTCCACCCTAGGCCTCTTATCAGGAGGGGGCAAAGAACCTCTAATCAGAGTAATCAAATCTTCTGCCATTTTAAGCATGTGCTTCTTGGGCACAGATCCTGTAGAACTAGGAGTGACACCAACAGAAGCTAAACCTGGCCTGCCTCTGGGAGAAGCCTTGGAAACAGAAGGAGAGGGCCTAACCACCCTAGGAAGGGAGGGGAGTACAGTAACTTGGGAAGCCCCTTCAGCCTGACCTGCCTCCTGAGAGGCCACATCCTGCAATATCAAAGTCTCCCCCTGGGACTCCAGAGAAGCCTCCGGCGGAACCACCGGTTCCACTGACACCTCTAAAGAACTGACGTCCGGAACGGACGACTCTTCTTGCCTGGGTTTAACTGCTTTGTCTTTGCGCTTCTTCGAAGAAGCGGGCGCCAGAGAATCCGACGGCATATTATAATTGCACCGCTTCCCGAAGACCAGCCTAGCACAATCTAACCTTCGCTTAATAGTGCGCTTATTGAACCTAGCACAAAAGCGACACCCAACAACGTCGTGCTCAGGCCCCAAACAAGGAATACACAAAGAATGATAATCCCTATGCGGTATCTGTTTCCCACAAGAAATACAGTTATTCACTTTTTCTGACATCCGGTAAAACACTGAGGCAAGAAAAACAAAATATTCTAACGGGTACTTAGCCAACTTTGATTCGGTCTGAAACTCCGAACTCGAAAAATTTCAGAACGCCGAACGGCACTTGCAACGCTGCTTCTGCATCGGACCATGCGGCAAAAAAGACTGAGGATATGACGTCGGTCATGCGCTTTTGTACCCTGACGTCCTGATGTCAGTTTTAAGCGCCTTGACCGACGTCAGTCTTATACTTTGGTATTCGGGCCGACCGAGGACAGCGGACTACCCATATGTAAGGACTGCAGCAATGTGAGATGAAGAACATCGTGGAAAAGTCAGGTACAAAAATGATAATTATGGAGGAAGAGATTATACCTTTGTACAAATGTATACATTGTGCATGCTTTTGATATAACTGATGATTGATAAGTTATGATAAAAATCTGTACTATGATCATGAATTGTTGCCTGCTTATCGTTTTTAAAATTTAAAGCCATCTTCTCCTGATTTCTGTTGTAACTTCTAAGCTATGGATTTAATGGGTCTAGTATGATTAGTCCACTACCCTGGTTAACAAAAAAATACAATAATGTGAGCTGAGAATGGAGCAAAGCAGTAATTTCCTGACAATATGCCTACACTGTTCCTCACCCCCACCCAGTATCTCTCAGTTAGGAGTGGCCAACAAAACTAGACGCTTACTCTAAATTAGGAAGGTTCAGCAGAAAAAGTGGCAAACTTCAGAATAGCAACAATCCCCCCAGAAAAAAATCACTTTAGATGAGAGTCTAACATCTATTCAGGGAGAAACAGTATTTCTCTTTCTCAAAAAAGAAATACCTGTAAGAGAATGTGAACATACCCAATGTGAAAAAAAAAAGATAGGGCATTGCAACTCCCATTCCACCACCAAACCATAAGGTAATCCCTTTAATCACTCAGCAGGACACATACAAAACATCTTTATCTGTCAGCATTCTTCTTTTTTGGAGCCATTTATAAAGTTATTAAATGCAAATCTCCCAGAAAATGGCTCCACAAAAACTGCCAAACCCATGTCCCTGATACAGTACACATTACACATGTGCTTTACCCCCAAACACCACTGAAACAAAGAGGAACTAAGACACTACAACAATTCTAGGCCATTCTCTTCTCTCCTAACTTAAAGGCAGGAGCAATGTACTTAAGACAATGCTAGATCAATATTCCAGATAGGAACACTTGGATTCAGGACCTCAAAAGGAGCACAGACTCTGAATGCACAGAAAGAGAGGCAGTCAAGATGTACCCCAGTCATCTCTTGCTAGTATCACACTGCCATTAAAACATAACCACCCTATATAACTCCTTTCAACAGATTCCAGTATAGGGAGCTAATCACCAACTTTTAAAAACTGTGCTCTGAGACAGTAGTTCACAGAAGAAAAAGAATGCAAAATGCAAAGAGCAGGAGAAAGGTTTCAGATTAAAGCAACTGCAAAACTCAAGGTTATACTGCTGCCTAAAATACTGCTGTAGCAATGCTCATCATCAGATGTCCCTACTTTACATACCTGTCAAATGGAGAGTGCCTCAATTGTACTTCTGAACTCTTATTATCTTTAACAGAGTAGTTATAGCAACATACCGTTTGCACTTTGCATATCAGCTGTGAACTAGCTTGTTTATCCTTCATCAAAAACACACATTAAATGCCGTGGTCAGAAATGCAGACAATGCATTTATTAGCTTCATTTACACTGCTTCTGCCCTTCAGGAAATGTTTTGAATCAGTTGCACTATTTAGTCACTGGTCTGAAAAGTTTTTCTTTCAAATAGAAACACCATTCAATGTTTACCATTCTTCAAACAGGAACAATTAAATATATACTGAAATACATACACCAAACTACTACTTTCACTTCAACATTGCAGTGTTAAACAAGTCTATGTATCTAATGCACTTACTGCAATAAACTTGCATGACAAAAGTTTTTCAGGTAATTCTGAAATAATTAATTCAAAGATTTGTGACTGTAATAAGAGTAATAGATACCATAAAGCATATACTACAAATAAAAAATCTGTTAAGAAAATATTATGAAAGTTGCACTATATCTGCACACTTCACAGTCAAACTTTTAATACAGATTTGAGGTGGTTTGTTTACCAATCACTGTGTTTCAATTTGTTGCAATACCACCTAGCTACCCTACCCACGGTGGTGGTGCTGCGGCAGCGTTGTTGCCTCACAGTAGAGCGTCTTCTGCGTGGAGACATGCGTGAATGGGCGTACCTTAGTTGAAGGTTGTACGTCAGGGCTGGTAACTCGGCATGTAAAAATCAACTACCAATCATAAGTGGACCGGAGTTCCGCTGTGGCGACCCCTAACCAGGAAAAGCCGAAAGACACAACAACCCTGCAAAGGCTTCTCCATGCCTTGAAACCTCCTTTGCTATGACAAAAGTATTCTATGCAAGAGCTTTCAAAACTCTACATCAGTGGTGCACAACCTTTCTGTGAGAAGGGCCACTACACGAATTCTTAAAAGATCTGCGGGCCACCTCAAAACATAGTAAGTCGTTACAAGTTAACAATAGGTACAGCAGTCATGAAATTGCCTGTTTTCTACATCAACTTTGCATTTAACTTTATTCTGGCTTGCAGCCATGACTTATTACAAACTCTTGCAGACAGTTACTACTGTTTACAGACTACAATTTATAAACAACAAAGAATAGTTACTTCCGCAGCTAAAATTAGAGGTGTGCGCAAATGCAGTCAATTAGGTAAGTAAGCACATGCTGGAAAGTTTGTGTGATTGGAGTACGGCATAACATTATTTCACTTTTTTAAAAATTTTTAGTTACTCTCTGGGGGCCGGATGGTGTTGAGTCGAGGGCCGGATTTGGCCCCAGGGCCAGACGTTGTGCACCACTGCTCTACACAATATTTTTACATTTAACTGACGGCAGAATGAAATACGCCTAATAGTCTGCCATTCAGCTGCATTTAACAAACTGCCTCCCCTCCTTTTCTACCTTTTTCCACCTGCCCTATGCTTTTGTTATTGTCTCCATGGCTTTTCTCCACCACCCATTTTGGTAGTCCATAAAAAATTGTCCCATATGATTCTCTATGAAGAAGTGTATTTGTGGATTCAGGGAAAAGATCATCCCTACAACTACTCTACCTGTGCTCTCTTCCCATCCCTTTGTCCTTCTAGTTTACAGTGACTGCTTCATATCAACATGACATGATCTTCCACACAAGTAACATGTTCCTCCATCTCTTCTGTTTTTTTTTTTTTTTTTTTTTTTTTTTTTGAGAAGAACTCCAGCTCCTGTAGTCTCTGGCAGAAGCTCTATATTTTATTAAAATATATGCAAAAGACTGTCGTTCAATCTGTTCCAACAAGGGTTGGTTTTGTTATACAAGCTTTTTTTTTTGCACATTCTATTAAACCCTAATATTTAAAGTAAAAAAGGAAGTAAGGAAGAAAAGAAAAAAAAAACAATGCTGTGCAATGTAAGACAAAAAGTGTAAATTCAAAGAACTTCCAATCCTAAAGTGAAATAATCACACTAATAGCATATGGCTGCTTTATCATTATAGCTCCGTAAATGCTGTTTTTCATTCGGTGACCACTTTAACCCCCTGTATCCTAAAGAAATTTAACATCTTTACATACCCCAAATGTTAAAGTTTTCTGTGCACTTGAATAAAAAAAAAGCGTTTTAGCAGAAAGACAGTACAATTTTCAGTGTTTTATAGTTTATAAGTGATTGTTACTAGTCCATCCTAACTAAACTGGTGTCTTTTTATGCATTGGCTATCTATGGTATGTTATACCACTCCAGATATTTCTCTGGGATTTTTTTTCTCTGATTATTTACAATGGTTGCCTTGGCATCCTTGGTGAACCAAGTTAATCAGATCCAGGAACAGCAGTGCATAGCAATGCCAGAGCCTGTTGCTCTGGCAGCACATGGAACATAATGTTGCCTGTGCTGCATAATGAAATTGCCAGAGTCCTAATTTTATCTCTCAATGAACCCTCCACCAGTTCTAAGCTGAAACTCCTACCAAAAACTGCATTTCACCCATCAAGTCTATTTAAAAGAACACCAAATGCCTATATGTACTGTGTTAGTGAAACAGGTCAGTGCCTGCACATAGGGTGGCAGACAAACATAAGCTTGCCAAATATGTACATCACTGTGAGCTCCCTGTCTGGTGGATAGATACATGGATTTAGAATAATTCCCTTCTAAGCCTAAACAGGAAAATCAAAATTCTTGTAAAGTCTTCCAAAGCAAATTACACAACTAAAATTGCATTCATAGCCAAGGATAATCATAAGGCATTCCTTAACTATGTCCAAGGTCTAAAAGGGAATGGCCATCTATGTGCTGAATTAGTTGTAGATGAGATCACTCATACTACACAGGAAGATATCGCCAACCTGTTAGCTGGCAGATTCAGCGCACCCCCACCCCCATTCCCAACCTACCATATCCCATAGCATACCTGACACCAGTCCTCTACCTAGTTTCTCTGCACTCAAAAAGGCCAAAAACAAGACCTCAGTGGGATCAACCATATAATATCCCAGGCTGTTTACTAAACAATCTAAAACGAGCACTAGTGGACCCACTTGGCGATCTCTTTAATCATAGGTTGACAACTGGCTATGTGCCTGCAGAATGAAGAACAGTAATCTCCCTCACAATGGTGGGCCATCAACTGGCCCTGGGAACTACAGACCCATAATTCTAACCAGCCTCATCTGCAAGGCCATGGAAAGAATCATCATGGACCTTAACAAAGACATAGGTGACCTCCAAATGCTGAACCAAACCCAGTTTGGCTTTATAAAGGTGAGATCATGCTTAGTAAACCTGGTAGACTTCTTTGAGAATGTCAACAAAGCCATGGATGAAGGTAAGACAGTGAACACAGCCTATTTCGACCTTGCCAAGGTTTTTGACAATTCCCCACTCTGGCATCACTGAGGAAACTCTCCCAGATAGGGATAAACACTTACTTTACTAGTTGAGTAGCCAACTGGCTCACCAACAGAACACACACTGTCAATATTGGTGACTCCACCTCCACCACTAGACCTGTCACCAGTGGAGTACCACAGGAGTCTCTGCTGGGCTCCTTATTGTCTAGCATCTACTTCTCAGAAGTCCAGGCCAAAGTAGATGGCCTTTGTCTCACCAAGTTCACTGATGACTGCAAACTGGGAACAATCATCGAGTCCCCCAATTATGTCAACATATTACAAGAAGGGGTAACACAAACAAATGATTGGTGCCAAAGCCATGGTCTAAAACTAAATGCAAAAAACATGCATTATTCCCTTTGGCGAAACAGAATTCCCTACAAATTACAATATTAACAGCATCCCACTGAGATCCAATCCAGTGATGCGAGACTTGGAAAGACAGGCTGACAGCAATCTAAACTTTGACCACCAAGTTTCCACAGTGGCAAAGAAAGCCTTCTATGTAACACACCTCATAAGCATGGGCATAGCATCCAGGTCAAGGGATGTTATAACTCCACTGTACTCAACTCTCATAAGACCACTAATAGAGTATAATGCACCATTTTGCATGCAACTCACCAGACACATGCAGCAACTGGAGAGACCTCAGAGGTTTCTCACCAAGAAAATACACGGACTCCAAACCATGACCTACATGGATAGGATGAAAGCCCTGTCACTTTACTCTGTATCTTATAGGCTGCTGAGAGGTGACTTGTGCATGGCCTATAGGGCAATCTCCAACCCTGTCCTAATGGAAATGCTGCACATCCACAAATCAAATAGCTCAAGAGTCACTCGCTCTAGAGATCTCAACCTAGTTTGTGACATCAACAGATCATGCTGTGGAGAGAAATACATCTGCCAGAGACTACTGCTTCACTGGAATAGACTCTCTATTCATGTAAAACCGAGCTCCTCACTGACCCTATTCAAATGCAATCTACATAATTGGATGGGAGACCACAAATTTGCCCATGCAGTGGCACCCTTGGCCCTCATGGATAGGTGCAACTGGTGTTGATCACAGACTAGCTCTGTTCATAAATTCGTTCTTAACTACCCAAAAGAGAACAAATGGGGATACTTAGTATTAACATGGCTAGGCTTGTAAAAGCTTTAGGGCTGCTAGCCTAGTAATCTACTATGAACCTATGAAGTATACCCTTTCTGAAGGGTTGCTGCAGCAATAGCAGTGGTTTGGAATTCTCTGCCCACATTGCATGAGCTCTTCCTTGAAGGTGGAAATCTGGTACACCTTCTTAGGCATAGACAACAGTGTGTCAAAGTTTTTCCATCATTACTGTAGTTGACTCAAAACAGCCATTAAACAAGACCATTTAGAAGGTATGAGAGGTCCAAAGGAGGTTCTACATGCTTAGGTTTGCAAAACGTATTCTTGAGCTTTTATTCTCATGAGGTAGAGAGTTCAAAGGCTCTGAAGTCCTTCTAAGGGGTAGACAGGCAGAAGATCCACGCAAGATTCAACAGAAGGAAGATCTAGGCGATATTCTGTAGTCAAGATAACGGCATAGAATGTTCATTCGGCCATTAAGGAGTGGAATATCCAAGAAAAACTTCAAGCCTAAAGGAACCATGTAACAGGGAAAACCAAACACATGGATAACAGGTAACTGGGGGAAAAAAAACACAGGACTGATGCAACCATCACTGAGAAAACTGAGTAAAGTAGTACCCAGGATCTTGGCACCACAAACCCTACACCAGCCTGGGAGTGTAGGGACTCATACCTGTGCCACAGGCTGGGAAAGCTGAAAAGACTGACACTGACATACAGTAAGTCAGCAGTGTCATAGATGGCTCCAGGAAATATTGAGATGGAAACTGACACTGGAGGAATGCCAGAATCCCCACTATTGGTAGGGAATGTACAGTTGCATTATACGAATGTACTGAAGCTGGCAAGACATGCACTAGCAAATCTGGTGCAGTGGAAAACTGGATCCTGGGGAAAAATGTACAACACTCCCTGCTACCCTATTTCCAAGGGACAAAGGAAGTTGATATTGACTCTTTGATCTAATTTCAGCAAACAGCTTTCACAAATCTGTTGGATCTGCAAGTGGAA
This sequence comes from Protopterus annectens, assembly GCF_019279795.1. Classification (NCBI taxonomy): domain Eukaryota; kingdom Metazoa; phylum Chordata; order Ceratodontiformes; family Protopteridae; genus Protopterus; species Protopterus annectens. The sequence continues at coordinate 377,682,517 of NC_056747.1, read as the reverse complement.
GAGCAGGTGAAGCTCTGATACAACCTGGTACTTCACACTTCAATGATAGGGGCCTGAACAATAGAAGCAGGAGGTGAACAGACTTTACCACAAGAATCAAAGGGAATTTTTAAGGTACTTCCTGAAGTTTGACACTCTTCCTTTATAATTAACTTGGAACAATCCTCCCTCAACCCACAAAATAAGAAGCAGAATAAGATGGTTCAGTCATCAAAACTGAAGGCGCAACCTTAATTTGGGTCACTCTTCATCGATACAGAACACCTGGTATATGAACACAAACAGGAAAACTCTTTATTAGAAGAAAACATAACAAAACTGCCAACAGTATGCACTATAATAAATTTTTATGCCCATAACTATGTACCGCTCTATGTCTCTCTCTATCTCTTTCTCTGCCTACCTGTATGTCTGTCAAACAGTTAATTAAGTAACTGGGCTGATCTGGAAACTCTTTTCAGCCACAATATGTGCCAGAAGGGCAAGGGCAAATGAGATAGTTAAAAAAACACTTTACAGTAGCCAATCAGTAAACATTTTTGGGAGGTGGGGAAAAATGGAGTGCAAGGAGAAACCCACTCAGACAATGTGAAAACATGTAAATTCCACAGACAGCAACTGGAAGTCAAGACTGAATCCCAGACCCTACAGTTATGAGGAAGAAATATTGCCACCAGGTCATCATTCCATGCCAGTAAATCAGAAAGGAGAAAATCACTGGCTTGAGACAGCCTCATAAAATGGCTTTACAGATCAACTATAAACAGATGTCAGTACAGGTGGAACCAATAGAGAACTTGTGCAAATGGCTTTACTTGCAGAAATGGCCTAACAATGCTATTTAGTGCATACATGTTTTCTGACAGTGACTAGATCTATATTTTTAATGAGTTTTGAAACACCATTCAACATAGTGCTTTATAGACACAGCAACAGTGATATACAGAATTTTGTCAAACAAAATCTTCTTCAGATTAGGGTCACTACAGCAGTAAATTGTACACAAACGTTATGCACTTAATAATATATCTGTAGCTATGTCAGGCTTCCATAATATTTACGACTGGCATTACAAGTGCCATACAAATAAAATATTCCTAGGTTACCAGACATCCTTTCCTTATCATAATTCACATAGAAATTTCATACTATAGTTTTGAAGTCAGAGTGAAACCGGGGAAAAAGGAGAAATGATAAAAGGCAGAGAAGAGAAGACTGGAGAAGCAATAATACCAAATGTAGTCGACAGAGGGAGGGTACGTTAATAAAGATGGAACACTCTTATACAACTGTCATTGTGATAAGTGCATAATGTTCTTATCTGAAAAGTAGAGATCCATCTTCAATAGCCTTTAGGAGAGAATACCTGGTTAATCCTCCCAAGTGGCCACTCTAACATGATTACACAATTACACATTATAAGATTGACAGAAGGTCTTGGATTATAAACAATATTCAGCTTGTAGAACTTTACAAACATGTTCATGGAAGACCAGGTTGCAGCCGCACATATATTATCTAAGGTAGTAGTATGGAAGTAGTCTGTGGAAGTAGCCACTGTTCTAGTAGAAAGTGTACTAGGCAGTAGTTTCTTGTATTTCTCAAGTCAAATGTCAATGCAAGTTGCTGGCTACCCAGAAAGGGTATTTTTTAAGTGCTTTATTAAATCAAATATACATTAACAGAAAATAAAACCATTTTAAGATTGTACCATCTAAATACAACATACATCACATATATTTTCTTTGCTACTATCATCGGTCCAACATTACAGAAAGTTGCCGAATTCCTGCCTTCCCTTAAACCTCACTCCTACTCCTGAACATTATTCTGCATGTATTGTTCCCACAATTTCCATTTACTTCTGTGTAATGTGGTCCTTCCCTTTCCTAAAGATCTCTCTTCCAGTTATTTTCTCTCTTAATATTAAATACGTCAAATACAGTTGGTGTGGACTTTAATTTCCATTTTCTAGTAATTGCTTTTTTTTTTTTTTTGGTCAGCCAACAGAATTAAACTTAGTAAGGCCTTATTATGCCTAGGCAATTCAGATTCTGTATCCCAGCTCAAAAGAATCATTTCCTTACTTACAGCCATTTGCTCACTCAATATTTTAGACAGAGTACTCAGTAGGGAGGTTTTAAAATCTGCCAGCTCATTACACTCCCAAAACATGTGTTCCCAGTTCCCTCTTCTCCATCACACCTTCAACATTTGCTATCTACCTGAGGAAAAATGTTTGACTCCTGCTTGGGGTATCAAAAAACCTATGCAAACACTTCCAAGCAAAGACCCTAAACTTTTTGGACTTGTTTGCATACTTGACAGCAATACATATGTCTTCCCATTGCTTATTTGTAAATTGCTTTTTCCAGTCTTCTCTTCCCAATCTTTTCTAAACTCCACTGATTAATTCTTAACAGTTCTCATGCAATATTTTATATGCCATACTAATTCTTTTTTAACAGCTGCATCTGCTCTAGATTCAACCAAAAATTCTACCAGAATACTTCTTTCACTTAAAATTACCCTATCCCTTTTCTATGTACTCTGAGATCAAGTCCTGGTATGGAAAAAGCAGTCTCAAACCTGCAATCCAAATGTCTTCTTGGTCACATTCTATCACCTTTCCTGCTTCAGTTGTTTGCACCAAATATCTTGGTTCCTTTTCCAGGTTTCTCCAGTAAATTCCACCTCCACCTCCCTCTTGCTTATTTTCTGTACCCCTACTTGCAGTCATCACTATTGGCAAAATCCATCTCTGTTCTCACATTGGCTTAGTTCTTAGAATACCTTCTGCTACGTTATGAATACATCACTCTGTATGGTTGTTATAACTCTCATTAAGGATCATCATCCAAAATTCCACTCTCTCTCTCCATTTCTTGAACTTCCCCTTGCTTCATCAGAATCATTTTCCACTTTGAATCAAAACCTTCTGCTTGTGTTATGTATATAAGCCTTACCTGAGTAGCTTTAAGATATCCCTTTAAAGAAGGTAAACCTAAGCCACCTTGTTCTATCGGAAGGATCAACTTATAATTATTGCTCTCTTTTCCCTACCAGATAAATTCTTTCAATTCTTTATTACTGTCCACAACTTCTCCTTAGGTTGATAAAAGTATGCCTGACCTGTATTACAAGACTAAAGGAACTAAAACATTTTCACTTCTTGTATCTTAGTATCCATACCAATAACAGTTTGCAGTTTCTCAGCTTTTGTATTATCTTTTGTTTAGCCTCTTCCAGATATCCTCAGCTGTCATAAAATAAGTCCTTTTAATCCATACCCTTAAATACTTCATCTTATTATGTCCCCATAAATACAGGTGTTGCTGAACCAATTTGTGGATGGGTACATAATTTACAGCTATAGCCTTTGTTTTATCTTCTTCATTTTACATCTTGAAAAGACTGTAAATGGTCTCAGAATGTTCCACAACACAGAAATGTCCTTTTCGGAACTTATCAGGTGCAAAATAATATTGTACACAAACAAAGCCAACTTTTCTTGAATACCATACCGATTACATCCTTGTATTTCTGAGTCTCTTATTTTGTTATTTACTTTATATTTAAAGCCATTAGCAAAGGGGGAAAATGACACCTCTACAAGGTTCCTCTGTTCACACACAGTTCATCTGAGAGGAACCCTCCCACTTTAATTCTTGCATCCAATCCTTCATATGTCCTTCTATGTATAACTAGTCCAGTTATTGTATCCTGGGGAATAATATGTAAATTGTGTCCAAATTTTCTCTGCATCAAGACCCACCAACAACAGAGGTATTTTCTTACATCCTGCTTCCCTCTGGATCATTTTGCTATTAATGTTGTCAAATGTCTGCCTTTGCTCAACAAAATCACACTGATCCATAGCTGTGAATTTTGGCAACAACTTTGCCATTATTTTAGCTAGAATAGACAAACATTTTATAACTGTGGTTTAAAACTGAAATTGGTTTACATGAATGTAGGTTTGAAGGATCTTTGCCATCTTTAGGTAACCCAGCCACCACAGCTTTCTTCCAAAATGTTGTTGCTTCCCCTTCCTTTTAAAATACTGTTAAAAATATTTCCAGATCTTTATCACTTTCTTCCCTCCTAATTTCCAGACTTCCACAGGAATATGATCTGTTCCTGGAGATTTTCAAGATTGATTACATTTTACTGTTTTTATCTCATCACCACCTATCTTAATTGTTAGCTGTTTAGCCACATTTATCTCTAATCTTGGCATAATTATATCTTCCATAAAATTTCCATTTGTACTCTTTCTTCATTTCTACTTGTCTCTGCTTTATACACAATTTCATACAATTTCTGGAATATCTCTAGAAACCTCTACAGGACCTCTGGATATTCTTCTTGTTAAAGGCTCCCTATGTTTTGCAACAACCCTTTCAACGTTCTTTCCCAAGTCATTGTACTAAATGTTTGTTGTGCTCTGGAGTGGTTATCAAAAAATAGTTAACTGCAATCTTTCTAAGCTCATGCATATTATCCGCATACTCCCTTATTTTCTATTTAGCACTCTGCATTTGCTCCTCTTCTTGTTCTGTGAGAGTCCCCTTCTCCTGCAATAATTGAACCTTTGTCAGCCCCTCCAAATAATTTATATTACTTCTTAACCATATCTCTTTCTCTTTTATTTCAACCTTACTTTTAAACTCCATTTTCATTTTATCCCAGTCACTGGCTATAACTTCTGAAGATATTTCTATCTTCCCAAAACACTCTTGCATAATTTCCACTACCCTGTCTTTAAATTCCTCTTTTTAATAAATTAGGTGGGACAGCACCAGTGTCTTATTTTTACTTCATTACCCTACATTTTTATCTTTGTATATATTTGCATATGATCAGAAACAGTTATTGGATGTGTGTCAAAGTTTTCGGCTAAACGCACATGTTCCTGTAAAACAATTTCTAGCTAGTCTAGCTCAGTCATTGTAGCTTTGGGAATAATATGCAAATGGTGTCTAAGTTTCTACTACTAAATTCACATTTTCCATACTGTCGCTCTCCTACTTTGGATTCAATAGAAGAGTCTTTATGGGTTCTGTTCAAGCAGCTTTATTATATACAAACACATCATGATAGAACAACCAAAACAAAGCACCAGTTCTACAACGAAAAGGCTCAAAATGAAAGTCGAGGTATAATAGGGCTTGTAAACACACCACAGCAATCCACAGTACACAGAAAGAGTACGCAGTGTAAATCACATCAAACGTTTCGTCAAGCCTTCTTCAGACAATACAAAAACGTTTTTGTATTGTCTGAAGAAGGTTTGACGAAACGTTTGATGTGATTTACACTGCGTACTCTTTCTGTGTACTGTGGATTGCTGTGGTGTGTTTACAAGCCCTATTATACCTCGACTTTCATTTTGAGCCTTTTCGTTGTAGAACTGGTGCTTTGTTTTGGTTATTTGTCAAGCCGGCACCTTCCTTTGTACATAGTTACATCATGATAGAAGTTTAATGACTTTAACTTAAGTAACTTACATACAAACTACTGCAATCATACAGGCTCGCTCTCTGGTTGCACTCTCAAAATGGCACTGGGAATAGCATATGCAGGTATTTATATGTGCACGTTCAGTCCTTGATATGCTTCTTAAAGATACAAAACATATACTCTAATCTACATCCTCACTCTGAGAAATAGATCATGCAATGTTATGAATCTTTTTAGCATGCAGATAACACAAGTAGTTCTTTGTCATGTAATTATACAAGACTAGGTACATATATACAGTTAAGTCCATGTTGCCGTGTATTTCACACTGGGCCTGGAAATTCGACTACATCGCGTGACATAAAACTGGGAATTAAGTTTAGCAACTGGAGCTGTCTCTACAGAATGTTCAACCTTGGGAGTATTTGGAACATCCTCAGGAAGGAAGTAGAGGTTGAGACACACTCTGGGATGGGAACAACATCTGGTTCGCGCCAAGATCTAGGGTCTGTATCACAGGAACAATGCTGCAATGACAATTCTGGTACAGGAAGAGAAGGTCTGCGATTTCTCCTGTACTCCACACCCTCAGACAGAATCTCGGCTCAGTACATATACCTGCAACTTCACCAATCCGGTCAAAACCTTTCACTGTTTGTATCCTCAGTCACTCTCTCCTTCCCTCAACGAACGAAGAAGTTTGCTCAATTTATCATAACTGGACTTCTGGACAGAATGCTTCTTAAATAACTGAGCCTTGATGGTTCCGTTGTTCTTCGCTTTAAGCAAGAAACTGGAACTAATAGGTAGCATCATTCTGGTTTGCCTGGATAGAAGTCTTTGAGCAGGGGAGCCAAATATATAGTCAAGGGGTATGTTTCTGAGATTATTCAAACAGGCATCAGTATTGTCATGCTTTGCACTCTGCACTGCCCATTTAGCTAGTCCCATTTGACTGTGGATATTCAGGACTGCTAGTAACATGTACAAAATCCCATTCCCTAGCAAATTTCTGAAACAACTGACTAGTAAATGGAGTACCATTGTCAGAAATAACTGTGTGGAATACCATGGACTGAAAAATGATGTTTCAACTTAGTAATAACAACAGCGGATGTCAGATTAGGTAGTAAGTCAATCTCAAACCAATTTGAAAAAGAGTCCACCAATACTAAGTGGTGTCAATTGTCCCACTCGAAGATATCCGTGGCTACTGTTGACAAAGGTAGTTCAGGAACTTGACTTAGCTGAAGTGATTCTCTTTGGAAATGTGGTTTGGTACTATTGCATACTGAACAAAAAGAAACAACTACTTTATCAATGTTTTTCACTAACGAAGGCCAAATTGCTAGTTCTGTCACTCTTCTCTTAGTAGATGCTGGGTGACCACAATGCAAAATGTGGACATATTCTTGTTGTAAGGAAGAAGGAACAACAATTTTAGGACATTTGAAAATAATGCCATCTTCTATCAACATTTCATCTCTGTAAGGAAAATAGGTTTGCACTTCAGGTGGTACACAAGATTGCTTTGACGGCCATCCAACATTAATGCAGCGACTGAGCTTTTGCAAAACTGGATCAGTCTTTATATGATGTCTCAGCTCTTCAAGTCTAGTGGTAGTAAAATTACGCATTGCCATCATGTCAAAGTCAAAATTCTCTGCATCAAACTGTTCTGGATAAGGTATCAGCCAAATAAAGTAGTTTGCCTTTTGTATAAACCATTTTGAAGTTGTAATTTTGCAATTTGAGCATCATTCTTTGTAATCTTGCTGGAGCTGAATGCATAGGCTTCTTTAGAATAGTAACTAGAGGTTGGTGATCAGTTTCAATCTGAATAACTTGACTATATCATGAGACTTGTAATATGCAAATACTATTTCCAAAAGTTATTTCTCAATTTGAAAACATTGCATTTCAGTTTGGGTAAGTGTTCTAGATGTATAGGATATTGGTCTGCCCTTCTGAAGAATGACTCTTTCACAGAGAAGAGTGACTGGCTTATTTGCATCACACTATCTTAATGTAGGTGGGGTGGCAATTTTCTGCTTAAGGTCTTCGAATGCCTTCTGGTGCTGTTCTAACCATGACCATGTAACATTTTTTGCATGTCAGCTCTAAAAGCTGCTATCAGCTCACTGAAGTCTGGTATAGACTTGCCTAAATAGTTGACCATGCCTGGGAAACATTGCAGAACTTGATTATTATCTGGTGCTGACATCTCAAGAATAGCTGCTTGCTTGGTCGGGTCTGGTCTCAAACCGGTACTGGTAAATAAATTACCTAAATATGTAACTTCTGGTAGTCTGAATTTGCACTTTAGGATTGTGCTTCAAGTTTACTTCATGTGCTCTGTCTACCACTCTCTTTGGGTTTCTGTCATGCTCTGCTTCACCATTGCCTCCAACCAGTAAATCATCTACTATTATGGCACAACGATAACCCCAAAAAATTTGCTCCAGTGCACGTTGGAAGATTTCACTTGCAGAATTTATTCCAAATGGCATCCTTAGGAATCTGTATCTGCCAAACGGGGTACTGAAAGTGGTTAGTAATGAGGATTTGCAATCAAGCATCACTTGCCAAAATGAACTTTTTGATCCAAGACAGAAAAAACAGTTGTATTCGGTATTAGAGATGTGACCTTTTCGACTGTATGCATTGGATGAGGCGGTCTCTTCAATACTTTGTTCAGATCTCTTGGGGAAATACATATTCTGATTTCATCAGAGATTTTTTTTCTGAGCTGCTACCATGGACGACACCCATTCAGTTGGTTCTGTAACTGGACAAATTACACCTTGCCGAACTATTTTATCCAGCTCAGCCTTGACTATCCTGCATAACTATCGGAACCTTTCTTGCTGGTCTGACTACTGGAGAGACCTCTGGGTCTAACTTCATGAAATACACAACTGGAAGTTTGCCCAACATGTCACTGAAAACATCAGCATGCTCTGAGAAAATGGTTTCAGAAAAACTAGAACTAGGATATGCACTTATGTGAAGAACTTCTTTGGTAAAAGAAAGCAGATTCATTCTCAAACTGTCTCTGAGACCCAATAATGACTGTACTGGTCTTCGGACTATACAGAATAGCAAGCTATAACAGTTCTTAGCCAAATAACATGAAAGCATCACTGAGCTTTCGGTTTGAATTTCTTCACCTCCATAAGCAACAAGTTTCACATTACTGGCCACATTGTGGTGCTCATTAGTTCTCACCTTAGCAAATGTTTCTGCTGATGTAACATTACACTTTGAACCAGTGTCTACTTTAAGCTCTGTGGATTTACCATTGATCTGGACTGTACAAAATACTTCGCTCTTTGCCAATAAATTCACTGCATCAACTCTTTCAACAATCACTGATACACCATCTACACAGAAAGTGGACTGCTGCAACTGATCAATTTGCTTTTCTGAGTGACCCTTCTTTACAACTGTGGAGTTTACATGAGTTACTAAACTTTTGAAAATGGTTCTATTTTTTACACTTGTGACAATGCTGACCAAATGCTAAGCATTTCTCTCTTTTAGACTCATGACTGGCACCACGATTGCAACAGTTAACACTAAAGCTGGACTTGGGTTTTGCAGATTCACGTTTGTACTGCACCGAGCATGCTCCTTTAACTGAATTGGTCTTAGAACTTGCTGGAAAACTATGTGGTTTCCCTGATGAGCCAGCAGGGGCTGTGGCTGCCATGTGCTTAGGCCTACTTCTGTTTGTCACGTGTTGCATGCTATCTACATTTGCTCTGGAGCCTGTGTTTGTCTGTAACTTCATGCATTTGAGAAATCTCTATGGCTTTACTCAACATTAAATCACTGTCACAAAGTAAAATCTTTCTCACAGCAGCACTATTAATACCACACAAGCGTGTCCTTTATTAATTCATCTTTTAAGTCACCAAACAAACACATTTTGGCTTTGTTTCTCATGTCATTAACACAAGCTGCAAAGGTTTCCCCTGGTTTCTGATCTCTTGTGTGAAACAAGTGTCTCTCTAATGTAATATTGGTCTGGGGGTTACACATTTCTCTAAATTTGTGCTTCAAACACTCGCGGTCTTACCTTGATTCAGCTTGTACAATATGATGATTTTCACCTTCTCCCTCATATACTGCTGATGCATACACAAATGAATGCCCTCTTTCAATGGCCTCTGACCAAGCTAGTTTAGCAGAATGAATGTCCTGCTGCATGCATCTTTGGCTGAATAAGCTGCTTGTACAAAAATATCACACTCTTGCTCAATTGTTCTCCAATTCTCTGCAATATTCTGATCAAATACAAGTAGCACGGGTAACTTTACCTAATAGCACAAGCCTCGGAATAACTGAACTTTGCAAAATAAGTCTCTCTGGCACTGTAATACTCCTGAAATTACTAAACAGCAAGAAATCACCTCTTATCAGTGTAAGAAACATTTCAAATAACTGCACAATATGAATGAACTGGGCAACAAATGTAATTGCAATTTGCAAACAAACAGTACACAGCACACTGAAATTTCCCCAAAATGGCGGTACCTTGCTAGACAGTTCTTTGTAGTGCAAGAAGCACTCTGTAATGTTGGCGCTTTGCGAACAGACACACCCAGCACAAGAAACTTTTCAAAATGGCTATACTCTAACTGTACTTAATGAAAAAGTTGTACTTTGCACACAAACAACTCTTCAGAATACATGTACAGTAATAAGCACACACTGTAAGCACTTTTACACACTTTGAGATACTTCAAATAACTATAGTTATTCCCTTGATACAATATGAAGTCATAGTTATGCCAAAAACACATGCAGTCGCTTTGCTTTATTTAAGCTTAATGTGCCCTTTTTTGCCCTTATTATACTCGTTTCGCTTGTTTAATGTTTTTTCATACTCATTGTACTTTTCTTGTGCTTGTTTTACTCTAAATATGCCCGTTTTGCCTCAAACTCACTTGTTCTATTCTAAACATATCCATTTTGCTTTTCTGATAATTGTTTCATCAAATATCTTAATCTTAAACATTTTGCTTAATTAATAAACCTTTTGTACCTCCTGCTTGTTAAATAATGTGGCTTGTGCCCTTGTAAGGCTCCATTTTATCTTTTTTATAAAATAAGCAGTTTGGCCGAATTCTCATTACCTTTAATGCTTTTCTGGCTCTTTTTCATGCTTGTTTCTTTTAGTTTATCTTCACTGTCATCTCTGTACCTCATGGCTCTGAATATCTATCTCTGGAATCCCGGTTCTGACACCATGTTGCTCTACTACTTTGGATACAACAGAAGAGTCTTTGTGTATATTAAAGCTGCTTGAACAGAACCCACAAACACATCATGAGAGAAGTTTACCAACTTTAACTTAAGTAACTTATATACAAACTAACTACTGGAATCATACATGCTCACTCTCTGGTTGCACTCTCAAAATGGCACTGGGAATAGCACGTGCCCCGGATTTATGTGCGCACTTCAGTCCTTGATATGCTTCTTAAAGATACAGCACATATACTCTGATCTACACATATCAAATACTTTCATAAATTTATCCAGAAATCTACCATCTTGTGTTATATTGTCCCTTCTAGGTCCCCCTGATACATCCTCACTATTGCACATCAAATTCCAGTCCCCACCTACAAATAATATTCCAACCATAACAGCAGTTTTCAGTGGAATATAAATACACCCCATTGTACTCCCCCTCCCTTGACAATATTCCCTTATTACCGCACATCTGCCACTTTAGTCTTTTTTTCCATCATCTACCACTATTGGAGCCCATCTAGCAATTAGTATAATTGCTACCCTTTTCCTCTGCCCCTGATATTCTTACTGAATATCCATTCTGAAATCCTGTCTGTCAAATGCACATGGTCATTTCTTTCCAAATATGCCTCCTGTAGCATTGCTATTTGCACCCTGCATTTCTTAATATAATACAAACTCTTTCTTTATCTATACCTGTAAGGCCATTCCTGTTCCAGGATAATATGGACAGCATAGCCATTACGATAAAAAACTATTGTTTCCACCTATTATACTGGATAGTTTTTAATGTGTATTTCCAGCTTTTGTGTTGCATGCATATACTAATGTTTGGTAGGCTGAGCTTTTGTACTGTTTCTTCTAATCTACATTTGTATCTATGTCACATTTTCAGGCTTTTTGTTTTAATGAAAACCCTCAAATAAAAATAAATACATAAATATGAAACACCCCATCACCTATTAACTTGCAACAAACACACAAAACTATATACATCTTCAAAACAAGTTTAATCCTCAAGAAAGGAAAAATTGCCCCAAATTGATGGCTGTACCTACAGGCACTATATAATCTAAAATTAAGGTTACCCATGTTAAATCGTATGCTACAGGCTGTGCTCCCACTTACACTGATTGTCTGTTCTTTTCTTCTCTCTCTCTTCCATTCTATAACTTTCAAATATCCAGATTTTTCCTCATATTTTTGGTCTGTTCCTCACAAAATGTCGTTTTTCTGGCAAATCATTGGTAAATCATCAAGGATGGGTGTCAAAAAAACAATGACAGGCATATGAGTTGGAGACTTCATACCCTTCAGAAAATCCATGCTAATGGAAAACCTGTTATTCTGTCAACTTTCTAAGTTAGTAAAATTAATATTTAAAAAATTTACCCTATTTATGGGCCTTTGTCCTCCTATTATTTATGACTTTGTCCAGACTTCTTGCTCTAAGAGGTTGAGAGGTATATCCCCCTCCAAGATATGAAAAACAGTTTGTATGCTTTCAGAAAACATTAACTTTTTTCACTGGCATCTTTAAATAAAACTAAACTGTACACCGTTTTATTAACTGTATTAAAGTATTAAGGCTGCTAATTTCAAATAAAATTTTTTTCTACTGAACTGCTTAACATTGTACCTTTAAATTTTGCATTTCCCTCAGCAAATAAGCACCTATATTACAAGATCGAATGCTTAGGTGATTGAACACCTAAACATTGAACTTGTAATACCGAACCCCAAAACATTTAATGGTGCAGGTAAACACATCAGTCGGCCATGGGAAAAAAAAAACTTTACACCCAAACTAAGTGGCTGTGCCCCCAATACCCCCCCCTAACTAAATATACCAACTCCGAGATAGCTCTACAGTAGACAAAATGGCAAAATCCGGTGAATGGCCAAACACAATCTTTCCCTGCGTTAAATCAGCCATTCGCGTTTTTTTGCTTTCGATATTACAAGTTCAATGTTTGGGTGTTTGATCTTGTAATATAGATCCGCAAAGAATACTCCAAATTCCCATAATTGCTTGTACCTGCAGACAGCTTTTCTTCTTGGAAATGTACTGGCAATCAGTCCTTGCAAATTTCACTCAAAAAAGAATGCACAGCTGCCCTTAGCTGCACACATCTCGACTCCAATGAACATTTGTCAGTGGAAAACAAAGAAGTTAATATCATTTCAGTTGTAAGAAGTTTTGCATTTTCATGGCTTTTATCATTTTGTTTATTTTTAAAGCCTACATGTGCTCAAAAACACAAGTTTACAGATTTTAAGCCAAAGGTAGCAATCTAGACATTCATATTGCTCTAAAATAAAAACAAAAACATACTAATTTTACATATAACATGTTCAAGTGTGCTTTACACCCCATCCCTACCCCAGCAGTCCATGTTCACAGCATATGAAAATTAAATCTCGTTTTGTTAAAATCTATATTTCTTACAACAAAAAATTGTTTATTTTAATATCTTTAACACATACAACCTGTCACTGAAAAGATCCCCCCCACACACACACACACATTTAAAGTACCCCTGACTACACATTACACAAAATTTTCCACTACATGTAACATGCAGTTTTATATAATGAAATGTTTCATACAAATACTAATAAGAAAAAAATGTTTTACTTGAAATTTCCCCTTCTAAACATTAATGATATACAGTTGGGTATATGCTTTATAGTCTACCCACAAATTTAAAAAAGTCGTCAAAAGTCCAGCGTTTTTCAGACACTTTTTCTTACAAAACCATACTTCACAAATGTGATAAGATGTTTTATAGTCTTACATTTCACAAGTTTCATAGTTGCTGATCTTCCTGCTCATCTCTATTTACCAACAGCCTCTGGTTCCAATCCAAGGTACTGCCAAATTTTTCTAGTCAGACCCTGTGTTTTTTTCTCTCTCTCAAACATTTCCTTTGGAACACTGGAAATGTTTCACTGGCTCTCTCTATGAAGAGGAGAAACAGAGTCCACTTCTGCGTGTTGGTTCACTTTTTGTTGGATAAATATTTTATTTCCTCCTTAGTCTGTTTTGTCTCAGAAAATGATTCTGATCTTCCAGGAAAAAACACTTAGAAGACAACTGGATACAGCAGCTTGATTCTCAGACCCACCTCTTGACATTCCCTGACTGCAGGGATAAATATGATTCTCTTCTGCCTGGTGTACAGTGAATAAACATTCTCTACAAATACTCTGCTGTCTCTAATTTTTTAATAACTTTCCCTTCTGCCATAATTTTGTCAGGATCAAATATCTCTACTGGTAGGTTTGCATCTTTACTAATACATGTCTTGGCCGCTTTCTCGTGGACAGGTTTGGAACATACACTCAGTGTTCATTCAATTAAATTCTGCAGTGGAATACCAGGTCAATTGCTTATTTGTCCTTTTATAAAATTAATACAGTCTGTTCTTCCTACTTTCTCTGGTACAGCAAAAACATTTTACTATTTTTTAACCACTTCTTGAGAAACCTCATATTCAGCCAACTATTTTCTTCATGTCAAACTGATTTTTTTGCAGTTTTCAGTTCATTTGAATGCCTAGTTAAAGCTTCTTCTATGCTTTACAACTTTTTACTGTTTGAATTGATACATTCTTTCAATGTTTCATTTATTTTAATCACCTCTGAGTTTATTTGATCTATTTTTTTCCTCTAAATTCCTGGAAGCTATCTGTTGAACCAACGCTGAAGCCTGAACTGCTTTTTAATGAACACCTGCAGAATCCAAGACAGCATTTTCTCTTCACCTTTTCTGGTTGATTTTCTTTCAGGTTTTCTAAATTTCTTCTTTGCCACCCAAGCTGTGTATTTACTATTCAAAACTGAATTTTACAAAAAAAAAAAAAAAATGTTTTCAATGGCACTCCTTTTTCACAGTTTCTGTTTTCATACTGGGAGAGATGAAGCTATGCTATTGATCAATATGCAGCTATATTGCAAGTCTTCAGAAAGGGTGTTCTTGGTAAAATCTTTCTGACAATTTTTGATTTACTAAACATGATTAACAACTGGTCATCAATGTGGAAAGATCTAGTTCAACTTTAAGGGGCTTTTTATTAAAACATTATATAGTGGATATATAAAAATTTACACACCCCTGTTAAAATGCCAGGTTTTTGTGATATAAAAAAATGAGACCACAATAAATCATTTCAAAACGTTTCCCACCTTTAATATGACCTATAAACTGTACAATTCCATTGAAAAGCAAACAAATCTGTTAGCAGAAAAAATATAAAAAATAAAAAATACACTACGCTGGTTGCATACGTGTGCATACTCTTAAATTAATACTTTGCTGTGTGTGCACACCCTTAAACTAATACTTTGTTGAAGCACCTTTTGATTTAACTGCAGCATTCCAGTCTTCTTGGGTACATACTTGCCCATCAATTAGAGAGAGACTGATTAACCCCAAATAAATTACAGCTGTCCTAGTAGGATTTTCCTGACATTTACTCAGTTGCCTGATACAGCAAAAGCCATGGTTCGCAGAGAGCTGACAAAGCGTCAAAGGGATCTCACTGTCGAAAGGTATCAGTCAGCAGAAGGGTGCAAACAATTTCCACAGCATTGGATATACCATGGAACAAGTGAAGACAGTCATCAAAACGTGGAGAAAATATGGGACAACAGTGACATTGCACAGAACTGGACATCCCTCCAAAACTGATGAAAAGACAAAATGAAAACTGGTCAGGAAGGCTGCCAAGAGACCTACAGCAACACTGAAGGAGCTGCAGGAATTTCCGGCAAGTACTGGTTGTGTACTACAAGTGACAACAATCTCCTGTATTCTCCATATGTCTGGACTATGGGGTAGGGTTACAAGATGAAAGCCTTTTCTTACACAGAAAAACATCCAGGCCTGGCGAAAATTTGCAAAACAATACATCAAGTCTCCCAAAAGCATATGGAAAAATGTGTTATGGTCTGATGAGACCAAAGCTGAACTTTTTTGCCACAATTTCAAAAGGTACGTTTGGCACAAAAACAACACTTCAAATCACCAAAAGAACACCTTTTCCACGGCGAAGCATGGTGGTGGCAGTATCATGCTTTGGGGTTGCTTTTCTTCAGATGGAATTGGGGCTTTAGTCAAGGTGGAGGGAATTATGAACAGTTCCAAATACCAGTCACTTTTGGCCCAAAACCGTCAGGAGTCTGCAAGAAAGCTGAAGATGAAGAGGAATTTCACCTTTCAACATGACAATGACTCCAAGCATACATCTAAATCAACAAAAGAATGGCTTCACCGGAAGAAAAAAAGAAGTTATGTACTTACCATAACGTTCCATCTGAGTAGGTACTTCATTTGTCTGCAACCTGTGGGTATCGGATCCGACCTCGGATCTGAGCCGGCAGCTTCACTAGCTAAAAGATCTGAGCTCCTAGCTCCTCCCCCTACCCATAATCCCCTGCTGCCTACTGTATTACCTCAGATTGAGTTTGTTCAGTCCAAAAATTCAAACCTTCGACAGAGGATCAAGTATTGCCTAACCTCATGAAAAATAACATTTTTCAGGTGACCAGGTATCATGATATGGTTAGGCGGCATGGAGGGGGGGGTCGGTTGCAGACAAATGAAGTACCTACTCAGATGGAATGTTATGGTGAGTACATAACTTCTTTATCTGAGGTAGTTACTTCATTTGTTCTGCAACCTGTGGGACAGAGTCCCCTGCTACCTATAAAAATAACCCTGGGTGGCCTTACGGAAGGATATTCCGAAGCACCGCAGAGCCAAAGGAAGCCCTACTCCTCGAAATCATATCCAATTTATAATGGGAAATGAACGTATGAGAAGAGGACCAAGTAGCTGCTGAACATATGTCGTCCAGAGGAACCCTGGACCAGAAGGCTGCTGATGTAGCAATGGATCGGGTTGAATGAGCGTGGATTCCCATAGGAACTGGTTTACCTGAGGACGTATGCCCGTGGATTATGCACTGAGAAATCCAATTAGCTAGGGTTAGTTTAGAAATTGCCTTTCCCATAGCTGATTTGGTGAAAGACACAAACAACTTATCAGACTTGCGAAAATCTTTAGTCCTGTGCAGGTAGAAACGTAGTTGCCTGGGTACATCCAGTTTGTGCAATGTGTACTCCCCTTTGTTCTGAAAATTTGGGAAGAATACCGGTAAATTGATTGATTGGTTAATATTTGACTCTGAAGCCACCTTTGGAAGGAAAGACGGGTTAGTCCTGAGAGACACTCTATCCTTGTGAAAAATGAGGTGGGGGGTTTCATGCACAGGGCTTGGAGTTCTGAAACCCTCTTGGCTGACGTAATAGCCACTAAAAAGGCTGTTTTCCAAGACAAGAATTTTAACGGAACCGAGGTGGCAGGCTCAAAAGGTGAACTTGTCAAAGCTTGTAGGATTAAAGTTAAGTCCCATGGAGGAACCACGACTTCACTGGTGGTTTCAAAGAAAAATGCCCCTCAAGAAGGTTTTGCACATCTTTGAAGATGCTACAGATCCCAGTCCATCTCCCACGTGAAAATGGGAAGTGGCTGCTAGTTGTACCTTTAACAGTGGAAGCGCTCGCTCCTTTTTGAAAGATTAGTGACAAAAAATCCAGAACCGTTGGAATAGGGACTGTAAAAGGATCCAGGCCCTTCCCTTCAGCCCAGATGGAAAAACTTTTCCATTTACTATTGTAAATTTTTCTGGTAGCAGGCTTATGGACCGCCACCAGAATGGCCTTCACTGGTGATGAGATACCGGGAGTCCTAGCCATCAGAGAACTGGATCAACCAAGCAGTCAGCTTAAGGTTTAGCAGGTTCGGGGTTTGGCATCCCGCAGAATGCAAAATCAAATCAGGAATGGGATCCGGGATCCAGGATCCATGGAGGAACTATACTGTGAGACTGCAGATAAGGGAACCAGATCTGACGAGGCCAGAATGGGGCTATGAGGATAACTTTGCTCCCCAACTGACGTGCTTTCTGAATGAACTTCATCATAAGCGGGAGGGGGGGGGAAGCATAAAGGAGACCAGGTGGCCAAGCATGCACCAGAGTGTCTCTCGGGGTCTCCCCTGAAGGGGGAAGTATTGCGAAGTACTCGCTGCACTTTGTGTTTGAGGGAGAGGCGAAAAGATCGCAGTGAGGCCAACCCCACACACAGAAGATCTGCTTCGCAACTGAAGGACTGAGAGAGAATCACCCGACTCAGTTTGTCCGCCAATATGTTGGACCGACCCGGAATGTGCATTGCTACCAGAAAACAGTTGGTGGATATCGCCCATTCCCACACTCTCATAGCCTCTCAGCAGAGGGGATAAGACCTGGTTCCCCCGTTTGTTTATGTACCAGACTACCGCCATGTTGTCTGTCTGGATCGCAATAGTCCCTAGAGGGAGAAGGTCGTGGAGAGCTTGCAACGCCAAAAGCACCGCCCTCATCTCTAGGACACTGATTTGCAAAGCGGCCTCTATGTGGGTCCACGTGCCTTGGACGGTTCTTCCCAAACAATGCCCCCCCCCAACCCAAGGCGAGAAGCATCCATGGTCAACGTGGCTTAGGGTGTGGGAAATACAAAGGGTCTCCCTTCTCGCAGCTCTCGCGAGTGAAGCCACCAAAGGAGGGAGTCCCTGCAAATTCTGCTCAGTGGAACAGGGGTTTTCAGCGGGTGAAACACTAGTGACCATTGAACTTGAAGAGTCCACTGTAAGATCCTCATTCGTAGGCGAGCATGAAGAGAGAGACCGATGGCCGCTGCCATAGACCCCAGTGCCTTCAGGACCAACTCCGCCACAGAAGCTGGGCTTCGAAGAAGGGCTAAGATCTGATGCGATAAGCTGTTCAGCCTGTCCGGGGTTAGGAAACCCCGAGAGATGCACGTGTCCAATTTGGCCCCTATAAACTCCAAAACCTGCACTGGTTGAAGGAAGGACTTTTGAAGGTTCACTGATATGCCCAAACTCTGGGCAAGGGTCAGAGCATAATCCCTTGCAACACTGAGTTGATGCCTGTTGGGGGCGGCAAGGAGCCAGTCGTTCACGTACGGGAACACCTGAATGCCCTGGAGTCTCAGGTGGGCTGCAACCACTGCCATGACCTTGGTGAACACCCTGGGGGCTGAGGTGAGGCCAAACGGGAGAACCCTGAACTGATCATGACTGTCTCCCAGCCGGAAGCGGAGAAACCTCCTGGATCGCCTGTCCATCAGAATGTGGTAGTACGCATCCTTGAGGTCTATAGAGCACATCCAGTCGTTCTCCCGAAGAAGGGGGAGAATAGACTGAAGAGTGACCATCCGGAACTTCTCCTTGGGGACGAAAAGGTTCAGGGCGGAGAGATCTAGAATCAGTCTTAAGTCCCCTGTCTTCTTTGGCACCAAAAAGAACCTGGAGTAGTAGCCCAATCCGGACTGGTCTGGGGGGACGGGCTAGATAGCTCTTTTTTCTAGCAGCTTTGACACCTGTGAAGCTGCTGCCTCCCTTTGATTGGGTGGGACATCAGGGAGGCGCTTGACTTTGGGGGGTAGGTTCATGAAGGGAATGGTGTAACCTCTGGATATGATTCAGAGCACCCATTGAACTGTCGTGATGGACTCCCAATTTGACAGATGCTCCGATAAACGCCCCCGACTGCCTCCAGAGAGGGACAGCCGGGTAAGCCCTCAGGGCTGTTGCACGGGCCTGTCCGAGAAAGGTTCCCTAGACCCGAAGTTACGCGGCCCCCCCTCTGCCTCTGGGCCGGTGTCCACCTTGTCCCTCCTCTGCCTCTAGAGGACGAGGGGTCCGAAGCCGGATGGGACTGCTGAGACTTGTGGAACCACAACTTCTTTTGTCCCCTCTGATTCCTTGAAAAGGATCGTTGGGGATTCGAGAAGCGGACCCCGATGGCAGACAGCGTCATCCCATCCTTCTCGCTTTGGACCAGCGTCTCGCGTACGGTCTTGCCAAAAAGCGAAAATCCATCAAGGGGCGCATTCGCAAAGGACGCCTTGAAGGGTTCCGTGAAATCGCAAAGGCAGAGTCAGGTGTGACGCCACAAGACTACCCCGGCTCCACTAGCCCTAGCGTCTCCCTCCGTAGCATGGACGTGTTAGAGATGGACTTTAGAGTGGCCATAAGAGTCGCAAATGTGCTTTTATCAGCAACCGTCATGGACTCTGGGGGGGGGGGGCTGCAGCGTATTCCTTAATTAAGTCTCGCTGTAGCCTGATAGTGTGTGCCATATAGTTCAGCGCCCTTATGGAGAAGGTTGTTGAAGTAAACATCTGCTTCCCAATGCGGTCCATTGCCCGAGATTCCTTATCCGGAGGATGGACCGAAGAACTCTCCTGTGCGAGTTCCTTCTTCGTGGCGGCCGCCACCAACATGGCATCAACAGGGGACCCCTTAGCCCAGGACTGCCTATCTGCGAGGGGGGGGGGGGGCAAGAACTTTATCGGGACGTCTGGGGATTGGCTCCACGGTGTCGGGCTCTTTCCACGCCCTGGTAGTGATTAAGTCCACCAGGGGATCAGCCGGGGGGGACACCCAGGAGGTAGACGGGCCTGCCTCAAACGCCTCCAGGAACACCGATTCATCTGAGGAAGGTTTTTGGGCAGACCACCCCCCTCTAATACGCAACATTTCCATGATGTCTCCAAAGGAGACCTCCTCGGGGGGTGACCTTGGGGAACCTTCCCCTTCATCCAAATCCGTGTCCGTGGTGAGGGACTCAGGGGAGTCCAGGTGCCTCCTTTTACACTGCCATTTGCGAGGCACCTCCTTGGTGGGACTGTTGGAGGAGGGCTCGCCCACAGGGTCCTGTTCCTCTAAGGGAACTAACTGGAGGGTTTGAGCAGGCTGTCCCATAGGGTGGATGATGGAGGATAGACCCACATGCATAGGGGGAGTGGGAGGATCTGAGGCCCCGGACCAGGGATCTGGAAGACCTCGACAGCACCCTCTCCATTACCTCAAAAGCCGAAGGAAAACTACTTTCCCCAGGCTCCGAAAGTAGTCTCCTCGGCACCGAAGCAGGGATCGGCGTCGGAGCCAAAGCGGTCGGATCCGAGAGAGAAGTGTGCTTCGACTGACACTGCGCTGGAGACACACCAATCCCCACGGATACGATGCTCGGCCCACAGCCCCGAGAGCTAGGATCTGACACGCTCGAGGGTACGGTCGGCATCGAAGATATCGGAGCTATCGGCGCCGATGAAACCCCGGCTCCGAAAGGGCCCGGATCCGATGACTCCAAAACCCTAAAGCGGGTCATAGAAGGAGTGATCGGAGCAAAGAGAGGGACTGCACTCCCCCCTGAGGGGGGGGGGGAGGCAAGAGCACCCCCATCTGCATTTGGGTCTGCAGGAATCGGTGCATCATCCGATCCATGTCCGCGTCGCTAAGGCTCCTGGTCAATCTAGAGGAAGTCGTCGAGGCAGGCCGGAAGGGCCGCCTCGATGACCTCGAAGGAGACCGGTACTCCTCCTCCGGCTCCAGCGAGAACCGAGGCAAATGGAGCCGAGAGGGGGAGGATCCGGAGACCCTCGAGGGAGAGCTAACAACTTTCGAAGGGGGGGCTGAGGGGTGAGCCTCAGCCCGCCTTTTCTGAGACCTGTGCTTGTCTTTCTCCTTATGTCTCTTTTCTTTGGAGACAGAAGCACTAGCGTCCCCGAACCCTGCACAGCAGATGGAGTTTGAGTCCCAGGCAGAGCGGGGGGAGCTAAAGGCACCGGAGCTACGGAAGCAGCCTGAGCCTTCGAGGGGGAGGAAGAAGAAGCCAAGTCCTGGGGAAGTAAGCCCGCCAGGATCAGCTTGTTCTTCCTGTCCCTAATTGCCTGGAGTTTAAAGGCTGCACAAATTGGGCAAGCCGTTGATAAATGGGCCACTCCCAGGCACAAAATGCACTGAGTGTGGCCATCAGCTGGGGAAAGCTTATGGCCACACTCAGAACACTTAGAAAAAATGGCCTTGGGCCTTTCAGCCATGTTTTTACAACACACACACCCAAACACTAAGGGGGGAGGGGAACAACACGCGACGCTAATGACTTAAAAACTACTACAGAAAAAGGGTTCTAATACTCTAATTTTACTAGGGGAATTACTACCACAACACACGCTAACTACAAAAAAATTTAATTTAAAGATATTTTCTCAGAGAGAAAAAGGTAACGATCTCATCAAGCCTAAGGAGCTCTTCACAAGTAGCTGCTTCAGCTGCGGCAAACTCGATCTGAGGTAATACAGTAGGCAGCAGGGGATTATGGGTAGGGGGAGGAGCTAGGAGCTCGGATCTTTTAGCTAGTGAAGCTGCCGGCTCGGATCCGATACCCACAGGTTGCAGAACAAATGAAGTAACTACTTCAGATTTAAAGTTTTGGAATGGCCCAGCCACAGCCCAGACCTAAATTCAATAGAAAATCTGTGGAGTGACCTGAAGAGGGCTGTGCACAAGAGATGCCCTCACAATCTGACAGATTTGGAATGCTTTTGCAAGGAAGAGTGGGCAAATATTGTCAAGTCAAGATATGTTATGCTGATAGACTCCTACCCAAGAACACTGAATGCTGTAATTAAATCAAAAGGTGCTTCAACAAAGTATTAGTTTAAGGGTGTGCACACTTATGCAACCACCTTATTGTACGTTTTATTTATTTTTTTTTATATTTTTTCCCCTAACAGATTTGTTTGTTTTTCAATTGAATTGTACAGGTTACAGATCACATTAAAGGTGGGAAAAGTTTTGAAATGATTTATTGTGGTATCATTTTTTATATCACTAAAACCTGGCATTTTAACAGGGGTATGTACATTTTTTATATCCACTGTATATAGAATTACAGCAATATACCAACAACAGTAATTAGAATTCATAAACAAATGATAATAAATCAAAATAAAATGAATGACATGGATAACTGAGATCAACAGTTTATGGTTCTGTCCACATAGTATCAGAACTGCTTCTGGACATCCATACAATGAGAAAATATTCACCATTTTAGAGCACTCTTAATAAATTAAGGGAAAGTACAGGCAATTAAATTGATTTAAGCTTGATTTTGTGACAACTTTAGACATAAAGGAAAAGTTAATTCTAACTGCCACTCCTTCATTGTAGGAAGTAGATAAGGTGATCTGACAGATAAACTGAAACTCAGGAATCCTCCTGGTTGAAGTGAGAACCAATAAAAGGAGGGTCTTCCAGGACAAGAACTTCAGGTCAGCAGAGGCTAAAGGTTCAAATTTTAGTACATAATTTCGGTACAAGTATCTCAAGCATAATGCAAATGCTCAAGGAGGCACAGGACTTCTTATAAGATGCCTGACATGACAGTGATTTGGAAAATGTATTACAGACCTGCACAGAAGCAATAGAAGTGGAATCCAAACCAGACGGAAACTGGAAACTGCCAGCAATAAACACTGATGGGGGATCAACTAAGAAAATAAATATGCAAAAAACATAGAGGCAAGAGCAGAGAGGGAAGGGATATGCATATAACCTTGTCAGATGCCCAAAGGGAAAAAATGTTCCACGTGTTAAGATTAATTGACCTTTGAGCAGTCGGTAATAATGAAAACTGCTCTCTCAGAAAGGCCTGAACCTTTTGGTTGTAATCAGAAGCGGAGATGTCAAGCACTCATCTTCAATGAATAAAGGTCCAAGGTGTAGTTTGCCACATGGCTGGGACAGCAATGTCTTGAAGAGACATCTGAAAAAAAAATCAGTTTTTTGAAGCAAATGGGGTATAGTAGAGTGAAGCAATTTGGCTTTTAGAATGAACTACAGAATATGAACGGAAGGATTTTCAGTCCACTTCGGAAAGATACTCCAAGAGAAACAAGAATCCGAGGAGAAGGGGAAGACGCCACCAACAAAGTCAACACAGGAGATGAGGATGATGAACAGGTGATTGCAAGTACTGTACTTATTATGGAAAAAATAATTTTTAGATTTTCAGTTATGTAGGTTTCCCAGTGGCTAATACACCACCGATTGATCAAGAGGGGATTCACTTTTGTCCCCACTGGAAAATTTA
The DNA here is from genome assembly GCF_019279795.1 of Protopterus annectens. Classification (NCBI taxonomy): domain Eukaryota; kingdom Metazoa; phylum Chordata; order Ceratodontiformes; family Protopteridae; genus Protopterus; species Protopterus annectens. The sequence continues at coordinate 377,658,779 of NC_056747.1, read as the reverse complement.
ATTTATTACAGGTCCTAATGGATATCAAACTGTTCATTTGAAAGACTGGGACAACGACTTTCAACAAAAGGACATTTGGCAGGGAGTAGCCATTTACCCCACCCTTGAATCATGTGTTATCTTTATTCGAAAACAACTTGGAAAAGAGTATAAGAAAACTATATCAAAGAAAATCAACAGATGTTTTAACAATTTAACATATGAGGAGCATTCTCTTTAGAGGGAACTGCTCGAGGACAAATTAACATGGGTTATGAGACCATACAATTGAGGAGGTGTTACGTATGTTGTAAATGGATTATCTGAGGAGGATGTTTAACATCTTGAATGAAGGGGACATCTACAAAAATGTTTCCATAAATGAGATTAACATCAACGATCCAAGAACTGATATATGGTTGAAGGACTTGTTCTTAATGCGTGAGATAGATGGATGTTTGCACAACTATTTAAAGATCTCCAGGCCTAGAGTCCCTAACATCCTTGGTATACCAAAGGTTCATAAAAATATTTATGAACCATCTTTGAGACAGATTGTTTCTGCAACAGATTCAAAAACAGAACCTCCAGCCATACTCCATCGGTGAGTTCTCATGATAGCCCCTCAATGACAGGTGATACAGTCAGCAAAGCTCTTTAGGTACCAGCATAGATCCTACCCATTTGCCCTTCATATTTTTTATCTACTAGTCCACTTCTCTACCTTACCTATTCCTTCCTGTTCTCGCCCTGTTTTCTGACCACATCAACTTGCCTAGCATTATGGACAGACAATTTCCCACAGTTTTTCTAGCCAGCCTGGTCGACATGGGCATTCTGAGACAATGTCGCAATTGCCTCATGTACACTGACAACCCACTTCTAGTCCACACAAAGTCATTATGTGAGAGGTGTATCTATATCAAGAACCTAGAATCCAGGCTCTCTCGCTCACCAGTCAGTCCATCTGATATTAAGTAGGTTGTCAGCATGCACATCTCACCTACTGTGCCTACCAAACCAACAACACATAAACCTACATATGCAGAGGTCCTTACAAGAAGCATACCTAAACATCAGAAACCTCCAAAACACAAACACAAGCCCACTTCACATAATACATCCTCTGCAGAACGTAGTATGCATAATATATCTCACACCAGTGTCTCACCAGTCAAGCCCCTAAGGCATAACACAAAAACAAACATTTTAGTCATAAGCGACTCAACTGTAAGACACACAGATGTCCCTCTCACCAGGTTGGATAAGGAAAAGCCCATGGTCAGCTGTCAGGTGATGGGATCTGTCACATCACACACGCACTCAAGTCTCTCAACAATAGGTAGCTATGACTCCATCATAGTCCATGTTGGTGTGAACGACTTGAGATGGACCTTACTGGAATATGTGAAGACAAACAAAGTACAGTTTTGTACCTACCATAAATGTAGATGTTCGCGTGTATACCCTGCTGCAGTCATCACACTTGGGTTATCCTGTCGTCAGGCAGTCCCGCAGTCGGCCCGAATTCCAAAGTCTTGGTCCGGCGTCGGTTGCTGTCGCTTCTTCCCTGACGTCAGTGTGCCAGGGGTATATGAGAGGCATCCAACGCCATTTTCTTCAGTTTTTCTTGCCCCAGATGTCAGGTGCCCCCCCCAAATGGTGGTCAGTAGATAGTACCAATAATAAAAAGGGTAGCATAAACAAAAAATCCCTCCAGCTATAAGCAAATACACCACAAAGGTTGTAACAGATTTTAAGGTATAGAAAGAACTTAGTTAGGTCAGAGGGGATGGAGGGAGGGTATACTGGACTGCAGCAGGGTATACACTCGAACATCTACATTTATGTTAGGTACAAAACTGTACTATGTTCATCGTGTTACCCTGCTGCAGTCATCACACTTGTCAAAGCTAAGGATGGGAGGTGGAGTCAAACAGGGTTAGAGGAGGCTAGGAGGCCCTGAAAAACTGCAGTGGCGAAGCCAGCTCTAGTCTTAGAGTAAAGTGGTAAGTGGTAATGTTTGGTGAAGGTGTGTACTGAACTCCAAGTTGCAGCTTCCAGAATATCCTTGGTTGGCACCCCCCTGAGGAAGGCTGTAGATGTAGCTGCTGCCCTGGTAGAGTGGGGCCTTATGCTAGCAGGAACTGGTTTTCCATGGTGGGTGTAGCAAAAACGTATGTAATGTCCTATCCCTTTGGAAATGGTCTGTTTTGAGATAGCCTTTCCTTGTGATACTGTAGCATAGGATACAAAAAGCTGGTCAGATTTTCTGAAAACCTTAGTTTTATCCAAGTAGTAACGTAGCTGCCTATGAATGTCCAAGGAATGTAAGAGTCTTTCTCCTTTGTTTTCTGGATTTGGAAAGAGGTGGGTAAATGGATGGTTTGATTTAGAGCCACACTGGATACCACCTTAGGCATAAAGGAGGAGTTAGTTCGTAGAGAAACTCTGTCTTGATGAAAAATGAGGAAAGGCTCTACTGCCATTAGTGCCTGAAGCTCTGAAACTCTTCTCGCTGAAGTAATTGCTAGTAGCAGGGCAGTCTTCCATGATATAAACTTTAAGTCAGCTGAGAAAGCTGGCTCAAAAGGAGGTAGCATAAGTTTTTCCAGAACAAAGTTGAGGTCCCAAGTAGGTGTTGGTGCTCTCCTGGGAGGCCTAATGTTTTTGACCCCTCTGAGAAACTGCCTTAGGAGTGGATGTGAAAATAAGGGAGGATCCGTGTTGTAGTGAGCTGAAATAGCTGAGGCGTGGATTTTAACAGATGAAAAAGAAAGCCCTTTGTGTAACATCTCAGTTAAATATTGCAGAATCTGAGGTATGTCAGGCTGAAGGGTATTTTGGCCTTTAGCTTGCTGCCAGGCGCAAAATCTTTTCCATTTGTCTGAGTTGGCTTTCCTGGTGCTGGGCCTCCTGGCCTCCAGAATAACATCCATAACAGCTTGTGAGAGAGGAGCTGGCTGGTTGCTTAGGTGATTTGCCATGCAGCCAAGTTTAAGGTTTTGAGCTGGCTGTGTAGAATCTGATTGTCTTGCTGTGTGAGCAGATGGGTAATTTGTGGTAGAATCCATGGTGGGCCCTGGGCCATATTCCTTAATAGTGGATACCAGTGCTGGCGTGGCCAGTCTGGGGCAATGAGTATCATTCGGGGTCTCTCCATCCTGACTTTCAGCAGCACCTTTGTGAGAAGGGGTAATGGAGGAAAGGCATATACTGTCAGCATTTTCCAACTGAATGAGAGTGCGTCCACTTTCCAAGCTTGATGGTGAAAAGTCCTTGTGCAAAATTTTGTTAGTTGATAGTTTTGGGGGCTGGCAAACAGGTCTATGTCTGGGAGCCCCCATTTCTGAGTTATCATTGCAAATACTTGTGGATCCAGTTTCCACTCGTGGGGATCCATGATGTTTCTGCTTAGGTCGTCTGCCAATGTGTTCTTTTTTTCTGGCAGGAATTGAGCTTGTAATTGAACTTGGTAAGCCAGTGCTGTGTTCCACAAGGTCATTGCTTGCCTGCATAGAGGGTAGGAGTGTGTACCCCCTTGCTTGTTTATGTACCACGTTACTGTGGTGTTGTCTGTCCTTATGATAAGCTGTCCTGGATGTAAGAGGTCCTTGAAGGCTGTCAGAGCATTTTGTACAGCTAGCATTTCTTTTTGATTGATGTGCAGATTCCTTTGATCTGCAGTCCATATGCCTTGAATGCACCGTCCTGCCATGTGTGCCCCCCAGGCATAGTCCGATGCATCTGTTGTCATAGTTTGCCTGGCTGGGGGTAAGGTGAAAGGCTGACCCTTGTTGAGGTGACATGCCTGTGACCACCATAGAAACTCCTGTTGAAGGCAGGGAATGAGAGGTATCATTATTTCCAAGCTGTGGCTGTGTTGAGTCCATACGCTTTTTAGGTACCATTGTACTTTCCTCATACGCAGTTTTGCAAATGGTATTAGTAGTATGCAAGATGCCATGAAGCCCAAGGCCTGCAGAATTTTTCTTGCAGGGAGTTGGGTCTTTGTTGCCATTGTTCTGAAGTATTGAGTTAATTGTAGCTGTTTGTCTGGCGTCAGATAAGCCACCTGGGCCGTTGTATTCAAGCTGGCACTCAGGAATGTCATATTTTGTGAGGGCACTAGTTTTGATTTCTTTTCGTTTACTGTGTACCCTAGGCAACTTAGAAGATGTTTCACAAAAGCCAGGGGTTGTAAGAGAATGTCCTTGCTTTCTGCTTGGATGAGGCAGTCGTCCAGGTATGGGTATATTTGAATTCCTCTTTGTCTGCAGTATGCAATTACTGGTGCCAGGCATTTTGTGAAGACCCTGGGCGCAGTAGATAAGCCAAAGGGCAGTGCAGAGAATTGGTAATGGGTTGAACCTGCAATGAAATGGAGGTATCTTCTGCAATTTTGTCTGATAGGGACATGCAGGTATGTCTCCTTGAGGTCCAACGTTACTGGCCAAGCTTTCTTGCCCAACATGGGAAGAAGCTACTGTAGTGTTAGTATCTTGAATTTGGGTACTTGCAAGAAGGTGTTTAAAATTGAAAGGTCCAGAATGGGTCTCCAAGCATTGTCCTTTCTGGGGACTAGAAAGAGCCTTGAGTAAAATCCTTGGCCTTGCTCCTGTGTAGGTACCAGTTGAATGGCTCTAATGTCCATCAGAGCTGTAATTTGTTTTTGTGCCTCTGCCCATTGATTTTGTGGCAGGTTTGGCATTCCTTTATCCTTAGCAAAGTGTGGAAATGGAATCTGTATCCTTGTGAGATAATGTCTAGGACCCATTTGTCCTTTGTGACGATGCGCCAATTATCTGCAAAAAGTGCTAATTTTCCTCCCAAGGGAGCTGCCAAGAGAGTTTTGCTTGGCAGTTTGAGGTTTAAGTCGTTGTGTTTGCCTTCCAGTAGTTTGGGACCTGTCTTCTCCTCCCTTCTGTGTTGAAGTGCCCCATTGGTGAGGTTTGTAAGGGATTTGTGCTTGTCCTCTGCCCCTTGGGTGCCTGTATTTACCCCTCTGTGGTCTGTCAGAAGCTGGAAAGGACCAATTTTTTGTTGGCCAATTTCTGCTGAAGCGTGGGGGCTGTACCTGTAAGAAATCTTTGACCGTCTGCATAGATTTTGCCTTATCCTCCATTTTCTTTAAAACCTCCTCTGCTTTAACCCCAAATAAGACATCCTGCTGTAAGGGTGCATTTAGTAACTTTGCTTTAACATGATCAGGCAGAGATTGTTCCTTTAACCAAGCATGCCTACGTATAACAGACCCAGTAACAGCTGCTTTAGAGGAAGCTTCCAAGGCATCAAAACCACATTGTAAAGTATGTTTGCTCACCTGTTCAGCTGCATGCAACAGATCCTGCATTTCTTTGAATTCAGACTGTTGAGGGTGCGTGCCCATCTTTTGTTTTACTTGAGACATTAGGAATTGCTGGTATTTAAGCATGTGAAATTGACAATTTAGTGCTCTCATAGCTAGAGTAGCTGAGGTGTAAACCTACTTCCCCCACCTATCTAGTGCTCTGGAGTCCCTTTCAGAGGGAACATGATTTTTAGCCATAGAAGCCTTAGCCCCTTTGGGACCCTGGGAGATTGTCTCTGGATCAGCCACAGGATTTTGTATAGGAATTTGTGTGAGTCAGGCACTCTATAGTATCTATCTGGTTTGGCTGGAGCAGGAGGCAGAGAATCTGGATTTAGACTAGATTCTACGAAAACATCATCCACAATGTCTAAAACTGGGGAGATAGCAAGTGGTCTGTGCTGGGGGAGTAAAAGTAGTCCTGACCTTCCCAGTGGAAATGTTCCCTCATGGTATGTAAAGTTTCCCCAAAGGAATAATCTTCAGGGGGAGAAGCTGAGGGAATGGAGTCTTCAGCATCAGAATCTTCATAAGGGGGAAAGGAGTAATCCTGTTCCTCAGAGGAGCCTGAGGAAACAGACACTTGATCAGAGGAGGCATAATCCTCCTCTTGTCTAGGCCTTTTGTCGGGGGGGGGGGGGGGTTGGGAACCCCTGATCAAAGAAATCAAATCTTCAGCCATTTTAAGCATCTGTTTCTTAGGCATAGGGCCTTGACCTGGAGACTGAAGTGTAGTCTTTTTTGGTTTTAGAGGAGTCTTAAGCTTAGCATAAGATTTTATGGTGAGAGTAGTCGGTCTGAAGACACCTTCAGAAACCGAAGGTGTTTCTACAGCACCGGCTTCTCCTTCTGCAATGTCGTCAGTAGGGCCTAAAGAAAATGGCTGTGTCGGCCTAGAACTCTCTGCTGGAGAATCCGAAGCGGTCTGGGGATCCAATTCAGCGGTAGCCAGGGGCTGCGTAGGCGCCTCACTGAAAACCAGAGAACCAGCGACCGGCCCAGCCAAGACCTCGGAGTCTGGCTTGGATCTAGGCTGCCTTTCTTTATCTTTGCGTTTTTTATGCACACTGGTAGTCGGTTGCTCCGACGGTATAGTGTAATTAAATTTCCTACTGAAGTAGTGTCGTGCAAAATCAAAGCGTTGCTTTATAGTTCGCTTATTGAACCTAGCACAAAACCGACAACCAGTGACGTCGTGGTCTGGGCCTAGGCAAGGTATACAAAAAGAATGAAAGTCCTTATGAGGTATTTGCTTCCCACAAGAAATGCAATTGCTAACTTTTTCTGACATCGGACTGAGGCAAGAAAAGGTTCCCCAACGGGTTACTTAGCTTTGAAGACTCCGGACTGAAACTCGATTCGAAAATGTCAGGTGTCGGCCGACCGGCACTTGCAAACTGCTTCTGGTTCGGGCACCGCGCAGCAAGAAAGACTGAAGAAAATGGCGTTGGATGCCTCTCATATACCCCTGGCGCACTGACGTCAGGGAAGAAGTGACAGCAACCGATGCCAGACCAAGACTTTGGAATTCGGGCCGACTGCGGGACCGCCTGACGGCAGGATAACCCAAGTGTGATGACTGCAGCAGGGTAAAACGATGAACATCTGAGCTCTTGGATTGTGTGTCTCAGGCAGGTATGCCCCTAGCCTTAAGCACCATTTTACCTTTGCCTAGGATGATACCGCAGTACAAACAAAACATGATTGACTTCCACAATTGGCTTAGTTTCTTTTGTCAAAGGGGATCCAGTATCAGTCAGTCTGGGATAACATGGTTGACAGACCTCAACGCTTTGCTAGTGATGGTCTTCATCTGTCACCCCTAGGATTTCTGTTACTGGCTAAGGCTATAGCCATCCCCATAGTGTCTTTTTCAGGCAATGTCACAAGAACAAAATTCCAGACATAAAAATACCCTCTAAAAACAACCTCAAGGTTATGCTGCTATACACTAGGAATCTAACACAGAAAATGCACTCACTGGAAACAGTCCTCACCCTGGAAGATGCTAACATTTGAACATTCACTGAGACCTGGTTAAAGGCTGCAGAGGGCATCCCAGCTATGCCAGATTATATTCCCTTCCACATGTTTAGACCACAAACTGAAGGCATGAGAACTAAAGGAGGTGGTATATCAATATTCATTAAAGATAAATACACCTCTAGACTGGTTAAAACAGCATGATTCCCTTGAATTACTTCAGGTCCAACTGACTGTAGGTAAGACCCCTCTTCAGGTCATTGCCAGCTATAGGACTCCTGTCATGAATAAGGACATCCACTCGGCATACTTGGATCTACCAAAGTCAATCAAGATACAACCAAACACCCCAGTTTTGGGTGAATTTAATTACTCGTCCACAGACAGGGAAAATTATATGATTGTGTTCTAACTCACTTGCCCAAAGGTTCCTGGACTTTGTTAACTCCAGTGCCCTGGACCAGCTGGTTGACACACCCACAATGGGCTCAAACATCCTGGACCTGGTGCTCACCAACACGGAGGACCGCTGCACCACCCCAGTGTGTGGCCATCCCTAGTGAGGTCTGACCACAAATTAGTCTCATTATACTATAACACAAGACACCCTCCTCCTTACCAACAACTAGACTAAAAAACTTCTCCAAGGCCAATTACAACCTCTTGTATGATGACATAAACAGCTTCATAGCCCCTCCCCCACTGATGGAACACACACCTATGCTGAGTTATACACCGATGCCTTATACAAGCACCTGTACAACTGTATTGACTCTGCCATACCTGATAGAACCAAAGCAAGATCTTCAAGGAAAAACAAACCTGCCTGGTGGACAACTGCCATTAATAAGCTATACAACAGAAGAAATAAATTACTGTCTAAGAGTAAGAAGGAACAATCTCAAAACTGGAAACACTCCCTCCTCAACTTAAGCAAATAAGACTCCTAGTGAATTCCTCCAAGCTAACTATGAATCCACATTAGCTTCCCTAACTAAGGATAACCACAAAGCATTCTTTAGTTACATACGTAACCTCAAAGGTAAGGCCCAGATTTGCGCTGAACTTGTAGTTAATGGTACTACATATATACAGAGCCTGCCCTGTCCCCACCATATATACCACAAAGCATTTATTATACCCCAAAGCATTCGTAACACCTGTCCCTTGCCAAGTATCACAGAGAAGCAGGTCTTAAATGCCCTCTCCAAGGCCAAAAACACAGCCTCTATGTGATCAGACAACATCATGAGCTGTGTTCTACATGGGTTAAAACAGGAATTGGCATCATCATTGCGCATGCTTTTCAATCACAGCTTAAGCACTAGCTTTGTCCCAGGGGAATGGAAAACAGCTACCGTCACCCTTTGCACAATGGAGGTGCATCCACGGACCCCAGGAACTACAGACCCATTAGCCTGACTGGCCTTATCTGCAAGGCCATGGAACAATTCATCACAGACATTATTAACAAAGATACAGGAAATTTCCAAATGCTTGACTCCACCCAGTTTGGCTTTGTCAAGGGGAGATCATGTCTATTAAACTTGGTGGACTTCTCTGAGACAATCACCAAAGAACTAGACAAGGACAAATCTGTGCATATGCATACAGCCTACCTAGACTTAAGTCAAGGCCTTTGACACAATCCCCCACTCAGGCATCATTGATAAACTCACCCAGCTGGGTATCAGCCCATATATTGTCAGGTGGGTTGTAAACTGGCCCACTGATGGGAGTCCCCTATTTTGACAGTGTGAGTTCTATCTCCCCCAGCAGACCTGTAACCAGCAGTGTTCCAGAGGGATAGGTTCTGGGACTCCTACTGCTCGGAATATACTTCTCTAAAGTGCAGGCTAAAACTAAAGGACTGTGGCTGACCAAGTTTGCTGATGACTGTAAACTGGGAGCTATCACTGAAACCCCTAGTGATGTCAACATCCTGCAAGGAGGTCTTACACAGACTGACTGGTGCCAAAGTCATGGTCTTAAACTTAATGCAAAAAATGCCTAATTTCCCCTTCAATAAGGGTGATGCTCCTGCAAACTACCACATCAACAGCAATACCCTGAGCACACAGACAGTTGTGAGAGATATCGGCACACAGGTTGACAGCAGCCTTAACTTCAATCACAATGTCTCCACAATGGTAAGAAGGGCATTTTATACTGCTCATCTCATAAGGGTATTGCCTCCAGAAAAAGAGAGGTTATAACCCCCCGTACTCTTTCCTCATCAGGCCAATAATAGAGTACAACGCTCCCTTTAGCATGTTTATTTCCAAACACCTGCAGCAATTGGAGAGACCACAAAGGTTCCTTGTAAAGAAAATTCAGGCTCTTCAAGATCTGTCTTATATGTACAGACAGAAATCATTGTCACTTTACTCTGTGTCATACAGACTACTTAGAGATGATCTGTGCCTTGCATACTGAGCAATCTCTAAACCAGCTTTACTGGAAATGCTGCACAATCGCAAGTGAAATCGCACACGGGTCACTCGCTTTAAGGACCTAAACCTGGTATGTGACATCAGCAAAACTTGCTGGAGAGAGAGATTTGACTCACAGAGCTTGTCCCACCTTTGGAACAATCTTCCTGTTCATGTTAAAGCCCCTCATTGGCCTAATTTAAGCACAATTTGGATGATTAGATGGGTAACCGGAAATTCACCCCCGGAGGTTCCACTTGTGTTCCTCTTGGAAATGGGCAATAGGTGCTAATTTAAGTGTCTGCTTAAACCAGACACCCTAGGGAACATGGGTTGAACTTGTTTAGGCTTGTAAGGGCCCTGGGGCTGTTAACCTTGTAACCTTCTACAATTCTATATCCTATACATGTGGATTGGAAGCTAAAATTGTGTTTGGAGAAGTATCCATATATTTTACAAAACTCTTGCCATTTTTTGGAGTGTATGACAATGGTAACCAATCACTTTTGACATCAAGGACATTTTTACAGTAATTTCTAGTAATTTAGGTATAGAGCGGTTTGGAGAAATTTTCATGGAGGTTATGCCTGAACAATTCACACATCTGTATTATCAAGGAAACCCTATAGTTCGTTTTGAACACCAATTTTGTTGTCTGTGAAGGTGAATACTATCACCAGAAAAAGATATGCTTTGGGGGCTTCCTGAGCACCAGTATATGTCAATATGTTTTTATTATACTGGGAATGTAATGCTCTTTTTCATCCAAGTATGCGTCCTTCTGGGACAATGACACTTGGATGATGTACTTATTTTGTGGAACGGTTCATAGGTGTTTACTGGGCTAATGACAACAATGGCCTTTTTAAGCCTAGCCATGCATCCCAAATCTCTGACAAATTCTGATGCCCTTGATAAATGTAAGTATGGGCCTGGGAGATGAACCATTTACAGGTTACCTGTGTCCATTAGAGACATAACTGCCAAACCAGGGATGAATTTCCATTTTCCCATCCAATTGTCCAAGTTGCACTTGAATTGGGTTAGGGGAGGACTCTGCTTTGCATAGATGGGGAGCCTGGTCCATAGCCGGAGTAGTCTCTGGGAACATACCGATCTCTCCTGCAGGTCCTATTTATATCACAGGCAAGGTTTAAGTCTTTAGAATGGGTAAATTTTGTACTGTTTGTTTTCTGGATATGCAGGAGGTCCATCAGAAAAGGGGTCTGACAATGCCCTGTATGCCAGGCATAGATCTCCTCTCAAAAGCCTGTAGGAGACAGAATACTGGGATAGGGTGTTGAGGCTGTCTGCATAGGACATATTACTTGTGCCCTGTATTCTTTTAGTGAGGAACCTCTGTGGATGTTCCAGTTGTTGGATATGCCTAGTTAGGTACATAGCAAAGGGGGCATTGTACTCAATGATAAGTCTGATGAATGCCGAATACAATGGAACCATGACTTCCTTGGACTCAGATGCCACACCTTTCTTTATAAGTTGCGCAACATAGAATGATTTCCTCACCACTGTAGACATGGGATGATCAAAGGCTAGATTGCTATCTATGTATGTCCCGAAGTCCCTGACTACAGAGTCAGCTCTAAGGCGTGTGCTGTCAATATGATACTTACCAGGGATGGGTGACTTCCCAAAAGATACTATTATGCATTTCTTGGCATTTAGTTTTAGTCCATGGCTCTGACACCAGTTGCTTGCCTGACACAAATGTTCTCCAGGAGGGACTGACGCAAAGTGAGATGCAATAACATCTCCTGATTTGCAATCATCTGCAAATTTAGTCAGCCAGAGACCACTGACATTGGCCCTGACTTCTGAGAAGTAAATGCCAAAAAGGAGCGTCCAAGAACTGATCCTTGAGGGGCTCCACTTGTGACTGGCCTCTTTGTAGAGGTGGACTTCCCAATTCTAACTTCCTGCGTCCTGTCTGTAAGCCAGAGCCAGAAAGGGTAATGACTCCATGTTTGAGGAATTTACCTCATGTTTTACATAATACCACTAACTTTTTGACATTTACTAAAAAGATGTCCATTAACAGTACAGATTTTTTTTATTTAACCTTATACATACAAAAATAACTTTGATAGTTGTTTTTCTTCCAACATTTTTAAAAAACATTTTCTAATGGCTACGTACATTATCAAAGTTGTAACCCCTTCAAACAAAGAGTTAGTGTTGTAAAGGGGCAGATGGTGGTGCATGTCTCTAGGCTGGTTTCTGAGAACTCTATTTTTATTAAGGAAATGGATTATTTAATAGAATTATTGTTAGAAAGGGGTTATCCCCTGGGCTTACTTAAAATAAAAAGATAAAAGTCATTAATGGTAGACCTAACAGATTTGCTCTCATCTTAAAAAAAGTGTTGTTGCTTCACCTAGGTCCTCTGTGATGCATCTTACTAGACAAGAGTTTGATTCTCACCTTTTATAACAAGATGCCCCATATTATAAACATTATAGATACCCACTGGGAGACACATACCCACTATGAGTACAACAAAGAAATAGTGGGGCCCCATCCACATTACATTTTTAAGTAGAGGGGGCAATGTTAAGAGTAGCTTGAATTAACTTACAGCACCCAATTTAGTTACGAGTGGCAATGTAAAATGCAGCACTTGCCAAGTGTGTGTGTGTGTTTTATATTATTATTATTATATAACACAAAGGAAACATTTTTACGATCAAAGATTCTATTAAACTTCCCAAAGCTAATTGTGGCTCAAGGGCAGTTGTTCATATTGCAGTCTGTGCCACATGTGAGTGCTTTTACATTGGCAAGACTCAGAGGTCATTAAGAGAGTGTATATATGAACATAATTATGCTATTAGAGTGAGTGGGCAATATGAAGAATGCTTTAGCTAAACGGCCAAAGTGGAACCTTGGTGGGTGATGGGAGAATTATTTAGAGGTGAGGGAACTTTGGTGTTAGATTACATTACACGTTAATGTTCTTCCTGGTATCAATGATGCTATTAGTATTAACTGCTTGCTAAAGAGAAAACAGAACATGTTAAACTAATAAAGGTTTCATTAAGTTTTAATGTGGTCACTTTTAAGAAACATGCATAAATTACACACACTGTGTATTTTACAATAATTTAAAGATGTGTAAAGACAAACAGGTCGGGGTACTATGACTAAAATTGTTGGGTAATGTACATTCAATTAATTATCTCATTTTAAGTAGATGTAAAGTAGTCTGATAGTTTTTAAGTTTTATTTTGATAAAGTCCATTGTATATTATTGGATGACAGTGCTTAAATCTACTTTTTTGCACACTTTGCTTGATCTGTAAGGACATCTTTCTGCATACTTTAGATTTTTGAGTTTGTTTTTTTTTTTTTTTGGGGGGGGGGCTGGACATTTTGGTAAAGGACAGCCTTCCAGCTCATATTTTCTTGTGTTAGAAGCCTGGACTTCTGAATTAATCTCACCATTAGAGGAGTAAGGAATCAGGAAGAAAAAAGCAAGGTCAACTGGTATTACATGAAGAGGCAAAGAATTCCCACAATGGAATATCCCACAGATCCTGCAAATCATAAACTGGTTAAGTGACCATCTATGAGACAGTGGAAGGCAGTGTCTGAGTCTATCTACCAGAGAAAGTACAGTTGAATAACTTGCAGCTAACATAACAGCAGCTGTTCAAATTCTTCACTACTGCAGTAGCTTTAGTTGTTTGGGTTGTATACTGCACAGGATGCAACAACCATCTAGTCTTCAAAAAGCTCTGACTCCCTCCCACACATACACTCAAGTGCTGGTTGGCTAGCCTCTTGGGAGGGGAATCAGCATTCAGACTCTAGACAACTTCAGAACTTTTGGAGAAAGCTTAACAAAGCAAAATCACCACTTCTGGTCAAACTGGAAAAACAACGAGAAACCAGGATCAAAGTAGAAAAAGTTTAATAAAACCTCTAGCACCTCGGCATGGAGCCAATTACAATTTTTTGTACAATTACTCTCTACATTAATGCCCATTGGACTTCCCATATTTCAATATAAAAACAGTTTCTTTATACAAAAATCTTTTCTTCAAAGAGTATCATAACAATAACCCAGAAGGTTTACAATATGCTATATTAGAACATGTCCCTGGTAGAGGAAGTACTTTTGATGTTAAGACAAGGCTTTTGTATAAAGAAACTTTTTTATACTAAAATATGGGACTTTAAGTCCAATGGGCATTAATGTAGAGTGCAATTGGAAAGTCTTTTTAACCTGATTCAGGGTCAGTTCTGTAATTAGTGGATGATTGATCTTGCTATACAAGTTTGAGTATTTAGAATTGTTTTGTTCTCTTTTGAAGGCTCCATGCCGAGGCACTAGAGGTTTTATTAAATGTTTTCAACTTGGATCCTGGTTTCTCGTTGTTTTAGCTAAAACAGAAAGCTTATTTGTCCTAAAACCTCAAAATTATACAAACATATAACGTTTTATCCCCACAACTAACTATATAAGTTAGAAGTTGGGGTGAAGGGTGGATATGGCTACTGCGGCAGTGAGGAATTCAAATATCTACTGTTATGGTTAAGTGCAACTTACATAACTGTAGTATGTACATCATTTTCAAATATGTAGTAGTCTTTGGCTATTTGGTTTGATTACCAAAGCTTATCTAACCTGGGAGGAGGAAGGATAAGATTCAGCAGCCTGCAAAGAATGGTCTTAGCAACATCAGTCACTGACTTGGAAAAGGAACCCAGTTTGTAATACTTTTGAAAAAGTATGTACAGAAGAACATGTTGCAGCCTCTAGAATGTTTCTAGAGGCCACCCCTTTCTAGTCTGCAGTTGTAGATGCCAAGACTAGAATAGAATCTACCTTGTTGCTAACTGCAAAACATTTTTTCTTGGTAGGTATAACAAAAAGCAATAGCTGCAGACAACCATACTGAAATAATCAGTTTTGGCACAAGTTGCCCCTTTTTTGCCCCATCATAAGACAAACAGCTGATCTGTTTTACTAAAGGATACAGCTCTGTCCAGATAGTACCTGAGCTGCCTATGCATGTCCAGAGTATGAAGAATCCTCTCTCTATGGTTCTGATCTGGATAGAACACAGGGAGACTGATGGCTTGATTCAAAGTAAATTCTGAAATAACTCTGATCAGAAACAAGGGACTGGCTCATAATGGCTTATAATGTGACCCTTAAGACCAGACAGGGTTCATCCACCATGAGAGCTTGCAACTTTTCTTGCAGATGTCAGAGCGAAAAAGAGCACAGTCTTCCATGCAAGTCCACCTGATAAGCCAGTTCAAAGGGAGACAGTTAACTTTTACAGCACAAAGTTAAGATTCCAAAAAGGGGCCATATGTTTTCCAGGAGGCCTAAGATGTAAAACTCCCTTCAGAAACTGCTTTACCGTAGGGGCGGCTCCATGGGTAGACATGCTTTAATGGCAGCAAGATGTACCCTGCAAGAGGAATAATTAGGGCCAGAGGAAAATAACTCACACAATTATTTCAGAATCAGTGAGCATGATCCCTGAAAGGGTCCTGGTTATTAGCTAGACATCAACTAGAATTTTTTTTCTACTTGCCAATATAAGATTTCCTAGTAGTATGTTTTCTTTCACCCTTTAGTACCTGTTGTACAATCCACATTAAGGAGGTGCCTAAAGGGTACCAAAACTGAATTATCCAAGCAGTTAACTGAAACTGTTTGAAACCGTGGTGTATCAATCGCCTCTTGTATTGTGTAAATAGGTCCACTCTGTGAGGAAGCTTGTGATAATTGCCCTTGGCCAGTTATGTAAGGAGACAGAACAAGTGCTGACTGGGCCAAAAGGGAGTCAACACAATGGGTTTTTTTCAAAATTATTATAAATCTTCAGAATTACTCTGTATGTTAGTAGAAATGCATACAAGAACATGCCACATCATGGGAATGAAAATGCATCTGTTACCACAGCTTGTTTGCAAACAGCCCTGGTGCAGAATTTATACAGTTGTCTGTTTTTAAAATGACACAAACAGATCTATTTGAGGAGCTCCCCAAAATGAGATTCTTCTGGAAGATCCCCGTCATTCAACAACCATTCAAGAGGGCCTGTCTTTGTCCTGCTCAACTTGCCTGCCACTACATTTCGCTCTGATGCATGGAGGATTAAGGAAGTGTGCTACAGACCTCTTCCCAAGCCATCACAGCTAGCCTGCACAGAGGATATGACCTGGTGCCCCTCTGTTTGCTTACATATCACACTGCTATTGTGTTGTCCCTGGGACCACAGATGAACAAATTTTAGGCACTGATTACAGCCAACATTCCTTTGACATTTATGTATCTTGGTCTAAGTTCCACATGACTTGGACCCTTTTCTACAAAGGAACTGCTTTCCAAGCAAAATTTGAGGTGCTGTAGTTAGAAAGTGACTTGAGATCCTGAGGAGAAAAGGGGAGACCTGGATTTAGGGACATTTGCCATCCCACCAGTGCATCCAGAGGATGAAGATGTTGGGCCTGTGTTTTTTTTTTTTTTTTTTTTACAAACCAAATTTTTCTCATGTGTAACCTGGTAACAGGAATTACAAAAATCATAGAAGACATGAACTCTAGAATCCTGAGATATTCACCTGTTAGAAGTTTGAGACCGATTGGAACAGCTCAAGAAAGATTCCAGATAAAAATCTACCTTCTCCTGTGTAAGAAAAAAGACATTGGCAGAGAGGTATCTAGAAGGCAGTCCAGAAACACAACCCTATGTAATGGAGTCAAGGAGGATTTTTGTACATTTATTTGGAACCTCAGATTACTAAGACAAGACAAAACTTAAATTAAAGACTCTTGAGATCTGGAAAAAAGAACCTGACAAGATAAACAGTGTCATCTAAATTAAGGAAATGCATTAATGCTATGCCATCTGCAACGAGTTATCACTGCAGCAAAATACTTTGCAAACACCCTTGAAGGTGCAGAAAATGAGAAATTTCTTAAAGTCTGTGACTATGAGGATATGACGAAAAGCATGCTTTAGATCTAATGTTACCATGAAACTCAAAGGAAAGATAAGCGGTAACAGTCTCTGAAGAGAGCATTTTGAACTTTGGTACTTTCACATACATATTGAGAAAGAAAAAATCTAGAACTGATCTCTATAAAGCTCCTTCTTTGGAACTAGGACTGTGGAGTGGAGGCATTTGCCCCTTTGATCTAAAGGCACTGTTCTACTATGCCTAGGGACAACAAGTTTGAAGAACATGTGGAAAAAAAAAACAAGTTCAGAAAATTAGAAAGAACTCCCTTGAAAGGAGATATTTGTATATTTGTATCCAGTGCAAACTGTAAGCGTCCTGGACTACTTTTATCACCCAAAAGTCTTAAACAATGTATTGCTAAATTGGATTGTAGAGAGCCAGTTTCTGGGAAGATATAGAGTTCAAGACAGGAGAGGAGGGGAAAGATGACAGAATCCTTGCATGATCATTCTGAATTATTTTACTGTCCTTTTTTGAAAGCATCTCTATTTCTTGTTGTTCATCTCCTCCCCATCTCTTTTTCGCTTTTGCTACTTAAGAGGAATACAGGATCTGAGAGATCTGTAATGGGGGACTTGAAAATTCTTAAGATACTCCCTGAAATAATTTCCGTCTTAAATCAAATTGTTTGTGGACCCAAGTAGCAGATAGACCGAACAAAAAAGTAAAATTCAAACTTTGACTACTTCAACAGCAAATTGTTGGTTACATACCCAGGCATATCTCCTCAAATCTATAGTAGCAGCCTTAGACACAGTATCTGCGCAATCATACACAATCTTCAAAGCATGTGTAGATACTTATAAAAGATTAGAAACACACAGAAAGGAGCTACCTTCTGAACGAAGTGTGGCAGAGGATCCATCAAATTGTCTGGACATCACAGAATTACCTTCCACATATGTACCTGGCAATTAAGAATTCTGTATGCTAAACTGGAAGAAAAAAAAATTCTCTTATCAAATCTGTCCAATATTTTGCCTACTTTATCCAAAGGTGAAGGGTATGTATTGACCAAAAGTCTGTTTACAGGTGTTGAAAAAGTTAAAATGGCATCTGGGTCTGATCTATGATGAGAAAATAAGAATCTGTTAGCTTGAGGTATTTTATAAAGTCTGTATTTTTGGGGACAGAAGGTTAAGAATCAGGATAATTACAAGCAGCATTAAACAAATCCTCCAATGAAGGCAAATTAAGACGAATGGGTGTAGAATGAGGAATATCCACTTTTAATATATATTTCCTCATTTCAAGGGGAACATCCACTTGTTCCCACAAAAACACTCCATTCATCCTGGAAATAGACTGTGAAAGGAAAATTCCTCCAACAGAGGCGCAGAGGAGCAAGTTTCCTCAGAATCAAAGATTCAGGCTTGGGAATCTGCATAAGAAGCCTGGTTTCTGCCAAAGACAAACTCTCAGGAATTTCTTTACTTTTTATTGCCCTCAGATAAGGATTCCTCATTACAATGATTAACACCCTGTAATGATTGCCAGGTTAAGGTAAAAAATCATTTTACAGTCATCACATCTTCAGATGAACAATGTCTATCTTTTTGTTATTTATATAGTTATAAAGCAAACTACACACTTCAGACTTCTCAAGAGATCTCTTTCCCTAGTGACCCTGAGAAGCATCTCCTGGAATGTCTATCAGACCCAAAGAAGATATTTCTTCCAGTTTTACATCAGACAACGGAATAGCCAAAAAAGACATGGCTGACTCCTGGTCCACGCTGGTTTCAAGAAATTATACCAGTGGAACCAGGAGAAGCAAGATCTGAGGAATAACATTTAGCCACTACAGATTCCCTCACTAACTACTGAGGTACTGAGCCCATGATGGAGGCAAGGGTTCTTTAATGCGTGTTTTATTTTCTTTTTAGGTACAGTAGAAAAAACAGCAGGACTGGAATAAGTATCCATGCTGTGGCTAAGGAAGAAGTCTGAATGCCCCTAAAGTACTTCTGGAAAAAGTCAGTCAGAAGGTAAGTTGTCAAACAAGTATTCAAAGACACACTGCCACTTCCATACATAGTTCCTTTTTCACTGCACAAGCATTAGCAGAACACAAAAAATCATGTCAGAAAACAAGAATTGTATCCCAAAGCACACAGATAGAAAACATAGCAAATAAGTTGTCATGAAATGTATACTACCAAAACAATTCTCGACACTTAAATACACACAAAAATTAAACTTCTTCATAAGCTGTACACATTTACCACATAAACTCGCCCCCAAAGTCAAAAGAAAATTATGCAGTAAATAGTGGTCCTTGACAGGAAACTTCCAATAGTGAGAAAAATACTGGGTTTCTTAAAATGGAAATACCAATTTTAGTCATAAAGAAACACACACATATTTTCTTAAAAGGACAATTTCTATGTCAAAGGGTTCCTCCTTGGGGATTTATTTGCCACAAATGATGCTTAAAGCCTTTTGCTGCTACTGTGAATCCCAAATGCAAAACTGAGATCCCAAGGAGGAGGAGCCACATGTTTCCTAGGTGTGTGATATACAAGACCTAATTTCAAAAATGTTCTACTTTAACACTGCTAGAATGAGGGATCTAAGGGCAGACAGTCTAGTCCAGATACAGATTTGCTGTAACCAGGACTATTTGTATGCTTCTGAGCCCCCAAAACCTTTCTGTGTTGGAGGGAAGCCTTCTAGCTTATCAGTGGGAGTGGTAAGCACTAGGTAGCCTATCTACCACAAGAGTGGTTTCTGGCCCAGAAATTGTAGTTTATTGGCTATTTGGCAGTTTTTCCATCTCTTTCAACTTTCTGGTTTAAAAGCCCACATCTGCGCTGGTTTCCCACATTTCCTGTAACTAGTCTAGTCCAGATAAAGATTTGCTGTATTCAGGACTGTTTGTATGCTTATGTGCTCCCCAAGCCTTTCTGTGTTGAAGGGAAGCCTTCTAGCTTATCAGTGGGGAGTGGTAAGCACTAAGTAGCCTATCTACCACAAGATCCAGGTACAGATGCTTAGTTTTAGCACTTTAGTTTGCTTATTTGAGCTCAGCACTTGTTCAGAACTTGTTGTTAGCACTAAATAGGCCACAAATTACTACAGCACTCAACATTCCTCTTTACCTAGAGGAAAACAGTTTTTGTACTTACTTTCCTCACTTGCTTAGAGAAAAACAGCTCATATACTCAATTTCTTCACTTGTCTAGATGAAAGTAGTTTTTTATTCAGGCATGTCCAAGGGTCAGATCCAAGTGTTCTCTCCTGTCTACCTGATGAGTCTGGCCATCTTGGGGCAATGTAGCAATTGCCTCATGTACACAGATAACTCTCTCCTCCTGCCACCCAACACCACAACCTGTGAGAAGGGCACTTATCTAGCCATACTGGAAGTAAGGCTCTCTCCAACCAAGACTGAACTTGACAGTCAAGAGGAGAAGGTAAACACTTGCACCACACCACACTCATTACATAGCCCCACTAAACCTACACCACCAAAATCCACACATAGAAACACAAAAACATTTGCGGAGGCTCTCAGTAATAATCTGCTCAAGCAACAGAGACCTCCAAAGCAGAAACAAAAGCAACCTCCATCCCCCCCTACACAACCCAAATGACACATAGCCCACAGACTCAGAATGCCAATAAACCACAGCCCATAATACAAAACAACATACCCAACACACTAGTCATAGGTGACTCTATAGTCAGGCACACTGATGTCCCAATCACCAGGCTAAACAAGGAGAAGGTTACTGATAGCTGCCTGTCATGTGACAGGATCCACCACGTAACCCATGCACTCAGGTCACTCCACAAGTACAAATATGACTCTGGCATTGTCCATGTTGGTGTGAATGACCTGAGATGTACCTCCCTGAACTACATGAACAGAAACATGGAAGAGCTCTCCGATCTTGTAGCCCTGGCGGGTATGACCCTAGCCCTAAGTAGCATCCTGCCATCACCCAGAATGATACTCCAGCATAAGGACAAAATGATTGACTTCACAATTGGCTAAGTTTCTGGTGTCATTCTAAGGGGATCCAGTATCTGTCTGCCTGGGACGACATGGTCGACAGACCACAATGCTTTGCCAAACATGGCCTGCACATGTCACCTATGGGATTCCAGATAGTGGCTAAGGGTCTTGCCTCCCCTATAGTGTCT
Organism: Protopterus annectens; assembly: GCF_019279795.1. Lineage (NCBI taxonomy): Eukaryota > Metazoa > Chordata > Ceratodontiformes > Protopteridae > Protopterus > Protopterus annectens. The sequence goes on along the minus strand of NC_056747.1, from coordinate 377,637,882 downwards.
TTTTTAGGCACGGTTCAAATGAGAAATTCACCACCGTAACAGGAACAGGCAAGCAAAAACTGAGGGTAATGCTACTCAATGCCAAAAGTCTAAATCTCAAAATGCACTCACTCGAAGCACTCCTTAAAATGGAGAATATCGATATCTGTGCAGTGACTGAGACCTAGTTCAAGGTTCTAGAGAGCACCCCTGCATTACGAGGTTATAACTCATACCACACTTTTCGGCCATCTAACCTGGACCAGAACACCAAAGGCGAGTGTGTGTCCATATTCATTAAGGATATCCACACCTCCAGGCTAGTTGCGCAGCATAATGCATCCAAGGTTATCCAAGTGCAACTAACTCTGGGCAAAACTGCAATCCAAACTGTAGCTTGCTACAGATACCCCACCATGCCCCAGGATTCCCACTCCTCTTTTCTTGATATACTGAAAAATATTAGGGTTCAACCAAACACCCTAATAATGGGCAATTTCAACTACCCCACCATTAACTGGGAAAACTACTCATGTACCAACTCCTTCGCTCAATGCTTTCTGGAATTCATAAATTCCAATGCCCTGGATCAACTTATCCACACCCCCCACCAGGGGCAACAATATCCTAGACCTAGTCATTACCAACATGTGTGACCGGTGTTCCACACCTGAAGTCAACTCCTCGTTGGTCAGATCCGACCATTGGCTAATCACCCTAGATATCCGCATCCCACCCCCCACCCACCATTAAGGAAACCACTGTAAAAAAAATTCTCCAAAGCCACCTTCATGCTTCTTAAGATAGAAGTGGCAAACTTCAAGGCACCCATGCCGATGGACAATACAGTTATGACTGCTGAATCCTACACAAATGCACTGTATAAGCACTTACACGAGTGCATGGATCGTGCTATCCCAAACATAACCAAGATGCTATCCTCCAAAAAAAGGAAGCCAATCTGGTGGCCAAAAAACTCTACAACAGAAGGAAGAAACTGTTGCAAAATAGAGTAAAATCTCTTGAGTGGAGAAGCTCCCTGGTCAGCCTCAGTAAGAATCTGAGATCCCTTATAAGATCCTCCAGAGCAAGCTACGAAAACAAAAATCGCACTGACTGTAAGGGCAACCACAAAGCATTCTATAGCTATGTCAAGAATCTCAGTGGCAACACCCAGATCTGCTCTGAGTTACAGCACAACGGCATGAAAATTACAGAACCAACTGATATTGCCAACATCCTGGCAGATAGGTTCAGTGCTAACTTTACCCCCCTCTCACCCCCTAAAGGCCCCATATCTATACAGGAAGAATGCAGACTCCCTGTAATCACATCTATGCAGGTAAAAGCTGCACTCTCTAAAACCAACAACACAGCATCCATGGGACCAGACAACATCCTAGGGTGCATTTACACGAACTTCAGAATGAACTGGCTCTTCACCTAAGCACCATGTTCAACCATAGTCTCACGTCAGGCTTTGTGCCCACTGAATGGCGCACAGCAACAGTTATCCTACTCTACAAAGGGGGAGCCACCACTGATCCTGGAAACTATCACCCTATTAGCCTGACGAGCCTGGTCTGCAAGGTCATGAAACGTATCATCATGGAACTCATAAACAAAGACATTGGTAACCTCCAAACTCTGGACCCTACCCAGTTTGGATTTGTGAAAGGCAGATCATGGCTTCTGAACCTGATAGACTTCTTTGAGGCAGTCACCAAAGCCGTAGACGAGGGTAAGGTAGTTCACACAGCCTATCTTGACCTCGCCAAGGCTTTTGACACCATCCCCCATTCTGGAATTATAGCTAAACTCACTAAACTAGGTATAAATCCCTACGTCACAAGATGGATTGCCAACTGGCTCACTGACAGAACCCACACTGTAAAAGTTGCAGACTCCAAATCTGACTTCAAACCACTGACAAGTGGAGTACCTCTTCTGTTTGCTATCTACTTCTCTGAAGTACAGGCTAACATTGAAGGCCTCTTGCTAACGAAGTTCGCAGATGACTGCAAACTAGAAGTCATAGTAGAGTCCCCAAATGATGTGGACATCCTACAGAAGGGCCTCACTGAGATAGATGCCCAGTGTCAGAGGCATGACCTCAAGCTCAATGCCAAAAAGTGCATTGTCATCCCCTTTGGTAAAAACTCTGTACCCATGAACTACCACGTAAACGGCAGTCTACTTAACGCCGAATGTGTGATAAGAGATCTTGGGACCCAGGTGGACAGTAGTCTCTCCTTTGATAATCACATCGCCACAGTAGTCAGAAAATCCTTCTATGTGGCACACCTCATCACAAAAGGGTTCTCATCCAGGAAAAAAGAGGTCATTGTTCCCCTCTACTCAGCACTCATTAGACCCATTATAGAGTACAATGCACCTTTTGGAATGTAGCTTACAGACATCTGCAGCAGCTGGAAAGGCCACAGAAGTACCTCAAGGAGGATTACTGGCCTCAAACAGATGCCCTACACTGACCGTCTCAAAAAACTCCAGCTTTACTCTGTAGCATATCGCCTACTCAGAGGAGATCTCTGCCTAACATATAAAGCTGTGTTAAACATAGAGCTGTTGGACATGCTACACCTAAAGAAATCCCAATCCCTCCCAGCTACGTGCTCTAGGGACTTGAACCTTGTCTCCACAATAAACAGGACATGCCAGAGGGATAGATTCCTGTCCCAGAGACTTCCTATACTCTGGAACAAGCTACCCATCTATATCAAGCAAAGTTCCTCGTTCCTCATTAGCACTCAAGAAAAATCTTGATGAGTGGATGGGAAATAGGAAATAACACCCCCAGGGATCACTTCTGTGGCTCTGCTCGACAGGGGCACATGAAATTAACTTTCTTGGGTGGCTTAAGCCAGGGAACCTTGTTGGCTAGGCTTAATTAGGCCCTTGGGCTGATAGCCTAGTACCTACCTATGAACCTATGACAGGCCAAAATGATTGACAAATGTCCCTTGACAGAATAGTGAGACAAACCATTGGACAGTAGCTCAAACAAGTAATCAGGAACCAGAGATAACTAGGTTTGACTAGGATTCTGTTTTTCAAACTGGCACCAGCTATTACATTTTGTTCACTTCCCATATATGATTTCCTATTAATAAGTTTTTTCACCTACTTTAATACCTGCTGCATGTCCTCAGGAAAAATGTACCTAAAAAGAATTACAATTCTATCCAGGCAAGTAGTCAACTTAAGCAGAAATCTCATAGACCCACACAAATAGAAATTGGAACCCAAAATATTCAAGCTCTTGAGGAACAAATGGGATACACCAGAGGTAGACCTGTTTGCCTCCCCCCTGAACTACCAATTGAACAAATTCTGCACCAGAACTCCCCACAGTTAAGCTTGGAGAGTGGATTCCCTGCCCTTTACCTGGGAAAGCCTGTCAATTTATGCCTTTCCCCCTCTGCCACTCCTCTCGAAGGTTCTACTAAAGATCAAACGGGGCAAGCCAAGGACAATACTGATTGCCCCAGACTAGCCACGCCAGCACTGATATCCCATTTTATGCAGTCTGACAGTGCTACAACCATGGCACCTGCCTCAGACCCCCTCCATGCTTTCCCAGCAGGCGGGCAAGATTCTGCACCATTAGCTTCAAACCCTGAACCTTGCAGCCTGGCTAATTCCCTGAGCTCACCCCTAGCAACCCTCAGTAAGCAGGTGCTGGATGTCATTCTTGAGGCAAGGAGGCCTAGTACTAGAAAATCCTACTCAGAAAAGTGGAAAATATACTGTTCCTGGAGCCAGACTCAGGGGAGAGGCACAATGGTGCCCAGCTCACCCCATATTCTAGATTATTTAATAGAAATGCTCCACAAGGGCCTATCTTTCTCTTCAATTAAGATTCATGCCTCAGCCATTTCAGCACATTATAATACTGAGCAACCCCTCTTCTCTCATCCCCTGCTAAAACAATTCCTTAGAGGGGCCAGAAATTTAAGGTCCCAGAGGAGAGCTCCCACTCCAGCCTGGGACCTTAACTTTTTATTGGAAAAACTCAACCCCCCCCCCTTTTTAACCAGCTGCTACAGCAGAGCTTAAATTCCTTTCCTGGAAAACAGCCTTACTTCTAGCCATCACTTCAGCAAGAAGAGTGTCTGTACTGCAGGCCCTCATGGCAGTGGAACCCTTCATTATTTTCCATGCGGACAGGGTTTCCCTCAGGACTAATCCATCCTTTATGCCCAAGGTGGTGTCTAGTGTGGCTCTAAACCAGTCCATTCATTTGTCTTTTTCCCCTAATCCTCAAAATAAGGGGGAAAGGATACTGCATTCCCTGGATGTGCACAGACAGCTTAGATTCTATTTGGACAGAACTAAGCCTCTCAGAAAAACTGACCAGCTGCTATAGTTAGTTTTGCTGCAGGGGCAGAGGAGAAGGCCATTTCAAGGCAAACCATTTCCAAATGGATAGCTCATTGCATCCATTTCTGCTACAAGCACAATGGAAAACCTATCCCACAGGGAATAAGATCACATTCCACCAGGGCTGCATCTACCTCTACAGCATTTTTCAGCAGAGTCCCTACCAGGGACATCCTGGAAGCTGCTACCTGGAGCTCTGTACATACTTTCACCAAGCATTACCACCTACCTGTCTTTTCTAAATCCAGAGCTGGATTTGCCACAGCAGTCTTACAGGGCCTGTTTGCTAGCCCCAATGCTCTTTAACTGCCTCCACCCTTCCTTAGCTTTGGGAATGAACCCAAATGTGATGATTGCAACAGTGAAACACGAAGAACATAATACAGTTGTGTACACTTACCATAAATGTAGATGTTCGAGTGTATTCACTGTTGCAGTCCTGGTTACCCTCCCTCCAGCTCCCTGACTTCTCTTGGCTTTACCTTTCCTTCTTGTTTGGCATATATTACATCATGTGCATTTGCTTTTTGCTGGGGGTGTTCCATACCATATAACTGCTTCCTATTGTGGGGGCACCTAACATCTGGGTCAAGAAAAACTGATGTAATGGCGTTGACTGCATGCTTTATACCCCTGACATCATGGAAGAAGCGACAGCATCAGACTCTGGTATTCAGGTCGGCTGAGGGCTACCTGCAGGCAGATAACCCAAATGTGATAACTGCAACAGTGAATACACTCGAACATCTACATTTATGGTAAGTGCACTCAACTGTACTTTTTGGAGAGTCCTAACAAATATTTAAAAGAACCCTGGTAATCTGGGGAAAGTCATAAAGGAACATTCCTGTCTATGGGAATAAAAAAAAAAGTACCTGCCTTCCAAGCCTGCCTGCAAGGAATAGAATAGAATTTATTTAGCTCTCTGTTCTGAAAGGAGATGTACAGATCTACTTGAGGTGCTCCCCACAGGTAGATCAGATTTCAAAAGACCCCAGGATGAAGTGGGGTCTATCCTGGTCCTGCTCTGTCTGTCTGTAATAACACTATGCTCCAATGAAATGTATGAATCCTGAAGAGTCAGGAATGAGTTGAATGAGTTGAACTGATACCTCCCAGGACATCAGAGCCAGTCTGCAAAGAGGGAAAGATCTTTTATCCCCTTCTTTAAGTACCACATCAGTGTGGTATTGCCTGCAGGAGTACACTAGCAGAGGTCTTGGTGACAAAGATGATTCAAGGGCTTCAAAGCATTAATAATAGCTAATATTTTCCTGACATTTATGAGCTTCTGAGAAATGCAGTAAAAGTACCAAACCAATACAGCTGCAGGTAAAATACAAAGACACTTTAATACATACAAAATAATAAAAACAAAGTAAGCACTATCACGGTAAGTTGCCACCGCTTCATCAGACCAGTTGTGAAGAACATCCAAATCATTTCAATAACAAATCAATAAAGCAATTAGAACATCAATTGAGCATTCATTACTTTAATGTGCCAGTACATAAAACACTAAAATCATAACTTCTAAACAACACAATGTATCAAAGGTCTAGCCTTCAAAAATGGTTTAAGAGAGACAACCTCATTTAAGCCAGGTATAGCATTCAAGGATAGAATCCACTTCTGTTCAGCAGATTCAGTCCGATTCTTAATGTCCCCCCCCTCTTAAACTCTCAGAAATAATCTCAAGCACTAAAAATCTAAAATGGTGGTCTGCTCCATTGTTAACATGTTTAGCCAGGGCATTAGTAGCCTTCCTATTTTTGATCTCTCTTTGATGGACCAAAATCCTGTCCTTCAACTGTCTATTACTCATCCCTACATAAAAAGCATGACATTACCATGAAAGTGCTTACATTGTTTTTATTATTTTGTATGTATTAACGTGTCTTTGTATTTTACCTGCAGCTGCGTTGGTTTGGTAATTTCACTACATTTCTCTGATCTTATTTTAAAGTATCATTCCTTTTCTGTTCCTGACATTTATCTTTTAAGAATTTATGAGCTTCTGTCTGTCTACATGATCTCAGGAGCTTGCACTTTTACTCCTTTTAATACCACACCCCAGAATAAGTCTGAAGAATCTGTGGTTACTTACTGCAAGGGTAGTCAGAGGGGAAAATGGTATATCTGGATTGGTAAAAACAAGGCACCATGGTGGACTTCAAGTATAAACAGATTATGCAATGAGAGGAAGAAAATGTTTTCCAAAAGCAAGAGGGATATCCCTATGCAGAGGAAGAGTTCCCTCCTAAGACTAAACAGGAAAATCAGAAATCATGCAAAGTCTTCTAAAGCAAATTACGAAACTAAAATCACATCCTTAGCCAAGGATAATCATAAAGCATTCTTTAACTATGTCCTAAGTCTAAAAGGGAATGCCCGGCTATGTGTGGAACTGGTTTGCAGATAGCATCACTCATACTACACCAGAAGCTATCAACAACCTGCTAGCTGACAGATTCAGTGCAAAACTTCACCACCCCTATCCCCACCTACTATTATCCCATAGCATACCTGACACCGGTTCTCTGCCTAGTATCTCTACAGAACAGGTCATCTCTGAGCTCGCCAAGGCCAAAAACATGGCCTCAATAGACCAGATAATATCCCAGGTTGTTTACTAAACAATCTAAAACAAGACCTACTGGAGCCACTTGGTGTTCTCTTTAATCATAGCTTAAGAACTGGCTATGTTCCTGCAGAATGGAGAACAGCAACAGTAAACCCCCCCTGCACAAAGGGGGGCCCATCAACTGACCCTGGGTACCACAGACCCATAATTCTAACCAGCCTCATTTGCAAGGCCATGGAAAGAATTATCATGGACCTTATCAACAAGGACATAGGCGATCTCCAAATGCTGGACCCAACCCAGTTTGGCTTTAAGGGTAGATCATGCTTATTAAACCTGTTAGACTTCTCTGAGAATGTCACCAATGCCAAGTACGAAGGTAAGATAGTGCACACAGCCTACCTCGACCTTGCCAAGGGTTCTGACACAATTCCCCATTCTAGCATCATTGAGGAACTCTCCCAGATAGGGATTAACCCATATGTTACTAGACGGGTAGTCATTTGGCTCACCAACAGAACACACACTGTCAATATTGGTGACGCCACCTCCACCAGTAGACCCATCACCAGTGGATTACCACAAGGGTCTGTGCTGGGCCCCTCATGGTTTGAGATCCATTTCTCAAAAGTCCAGGCAAAAGTAGATAGCCTTTGGTTCACCATGTTCACTGATGATTGCAAACTGGGAGCGATCACTGAGTCCCCAACGATGTCAACATATTACAAGAAGGGCTAAAACAAACAAATGGTTGGTGCCAAAGCCATGGTCTAAAAATAAATGCAAAAAATGCATTATTATTCTCTTTGGCAAAACGGAGTTACCTACAAATTGCAGTATTAACAGCAACCCTTGAGTTCTAACCCAGTGGTGCCAGACTTGGGAACAAACGTTAAAATCTATCTGAACTTTGACCATCAGGTTTCCACAGTGGTAAGGAAAACCTTCTACATGGCTCACCTCATAAGCAAGGGCATAGCATCCAGGTCAAGGGATGTTATAACTCCACTGTACTCTACCCTCATCAGACCACTAATATAGTATAACGCACCCTTGAGTGTACCTCACTAGACACCTGCAGCAGCTGGAGAGACCTCAGCAGTTTCTTACTAAGAAAATACAGGGACTACAAACCATGACCTATGTGGAAAGCCCTGTCACTTTACTCTGTATCTTATAGGCTGCTGAGAGGTGACTTGTGCATGGCCTATAGGGCAATCTCCAACCCTGCCCTAATGAAAATGCTGTACATCCGCAAGTCAAATGGCTCAAGAGTCACTCTTTCTAGGGATCTCAACCTAGCTTGTGAGATTAACAGATCATGCTGGACAAACATATGCATCTCCCACAGACTGCCACATCTCTGGAATAGACTCCCTATTCATGTAAAATGGAGCTCCTCACTGACCCTACTCAAACGCAACCTAGATAATTGGATGGGAGACACCAAATTCACCCCCGGGGTGGCACTCATGTCCCTTATGGACAGGGGTAGCCGGTGTTGATTACAGACCCACTCTGTTCATAAATCTGTGCTGAGAACTACCCAGAAAAAGAAGAAATGAGGATACTTAGGATTAACATGGCTAGGCTTGTAAAGGCTCTAGGGCCAGTAGCCTAGTAACCTCCTAGAAACCTATGTAATCTGATCCACCCATCATGCAGTCTCCCGCTTTATGAATCCTAGAACTGGAATCTGAAAAATCAAAGGGTGTGAATGCTTTGTCCAGATTGATCTTGGGTACCTCTGTATGTTCCTCATTTGTAGGCTGTTTAATGGCAGCATTGTAATCAATAATGCAATATAATCACAGAATCTGTAGAAATTCCACTGCAGATGTTTGGTTTAGACTCAAAGAACAGATGAAACATTTCTACTTTATCAGGAGGTAGAAAGGCTCTTTCCAATGTTGTGTCCAGCAACCATTCACTGAAACAGAGTGAGAGATTTCTGCAAAATGATTTGAAAACTCAAATTGAGTAGCGGTTCCTGCACAGTTGTCAAATACTCCTGACATCTGAAAAAACAGCAAAGATAAGACAATCATCTAAATATGGAAAACTTGGGTGGTTGAGATGATTGTCACTGCTGAAGTGACGCCTCCACCCCATATGCAAATAGTTGAGGATGGATGGCTGGGTGGGTATTCTTTGGAGTCTAACCCTCCATATAGTCATGTTAACCTAAAAGATGATCCTTAAATTTTTGAGGCTTCTCTCTTCTTTTCAGAGTCTTCATTCTATTGTTTTTCCATCTTTGATTACTGATCCATTACTGCTTAAACTGTTGGTTGTAAATGAGGCTGAAGAAGAAGAATAAAAATGCCATTTGGTTTATGTTTGGAGAACTTCCAAGATGGTTGCACACGTAGTAACAGCTTGTTTCTAGCTCTCCCAATGGGAAAAGAGAAATTCAGCAGAAAAAGGCCAGTGGACTTGCGTTTATGAGTAAATTTCAGTAACTGGCTAGCAAGTACACTGCCTGGATGCCAGCAATAAAGAAATACAGAAGACCTGGAAAAAATCATCTACAAAAAGTGAGGAAGAAACTCTGACCAGGGAAAGCTTTGCAGCTGTTCAGCAAAGAGCAATGCAATCTTCAGACATGACTTCCACTAATCTACAGGCAAAGACAACTGCATACAGACCTGGTTAAACTAAACAAAACACTGATGGAATATATCAATACAAACAACAAAAGACTGGAAAAAATGGAAAAAAAACTTTAAACAGATATTCAGAAGAGATGATAAAGCTGCAAAAATCAGAGATCAAAATAAAGAAAAGGCTGGCTGAACATGAGACTGCTCAGGAAGAGATGTTTCAAAAAATAGTAGAATTAGAGGATAGAGCACATAGGGAAAACATGAGATTTTCAGCTATATCACAGAAATTGGAAGGAACAGACTGCATTAACTTTATGAAAGCACAAATAAGCAACTGGACTGGTATTCCACAGCAGGAGTTGTCAGTTGAAAGGGCACATAATGTGTATGCTCCAAACTTGGCTATAAGAAAGCAACCTAGACCTTTAATAGTACTGATGCAATCTTACCAGCAGAAGGAGTTGATTCTGATAATGCTGTGGCAGAAGGACAAAATACTAAAAGTGAGAAACAGCAGTGTGTTTGTGGAGAATGATTATTCACTGTACACCAGGAAGAGGAAGAGAAAATTTATTCCACTATTCAAGGAATGTCGAGACGCGTATGTGAGATTCAAACTGCTGTATCCAGCTGTCTTTAAAGTATTCTTCTCTGGAGGGACAAAATTATTTTTTGATGAAGTGCACACTAAGGAGGAAACACAAAAGTTTGTTCAACAAAAAGTTATCTGTGAAACAGGAGATTCTGCTTCTTGTTCTGGTAGAAAGACCACATACAGACTGTACCTGTGAAACCTTTTCCAATATTTTAACAGAAAATGTTGGAGAAAAAGAAGGGAGCACGAGAGTTGACTAGAAGAATCACAAGTACATTGGAAATGAAGCAGAAACAGGATTTGGGCGATGGAGAAGAAATGCAATAAAACCAGTAACTCATTGTGGGATTACAATGCAATAATTATATTTCTGAAATATGACAAAAGAAGAAAATCTGGAAATACTGGACTTTTTCAGAATTTGTTGGAGACTCAAGTATATGCCCTACTTCATGTCATTAATGTTCAGAAAATCCTTTTGGGAGGGGGAGAGAGGGGAGAAAACTAAGTAAAGAAAGCATTTTCTTTTCTTAATAGCACTGAATTTCAGGTGTATGGTTTTCTTTGCATACTATTTTTAAGTGTAATGGGGACTGTAAATAGGTGTTGCTGTTTTTCTTTTTCTCCCCGCTTCTCTCTTTCTTCTTGTACAGTTTTTGAGAAATATAGGCAACACAATGTAAAAAAAAGGATTAAAAAAGGCATGACAAACTTAAAAGTAAAGTGCTTTTTTCTTCATTCGTGCATGTGGAAATTACTGCATTAAGGACCTTAGCTTGATTAGTTTTAAGAGACAGCAAGTAAATAAAATATTGAACATTATGAGGCTTTTTTTCTAGCAAATGCATGTATACTTAGTAGTAATTCCACAGCTAGTCTTCATGTTTCCATTGAAACAATCTGATAAAAATAAACTGGCTGTCTAGTTCTCATTTCTCCATGGAGACAATTTGATAAAGAGAAACTGGAGACAGTCTGGTGGAAGGGGATTGGCTGAGGAAAAAGAAAAAGAGAAATTGGCTAGGTCATAATGTTCTCTGAAAAGCAATCATAGGTTTTCACAGCTAGGAGGGCTTTAAAGATAAGACAAAACCAATCAGACGCACAATTTTCTTTTTTTTTTCTCCTGAAATGCAATGGGGATACGAATATAAACAGGTGCTTTTTTTCTCCCTTCTTTCTTTTTCTTTGCTCAGTTTTACGAAATGTAGGCACTGCAATGTAAGAAAAAGGGGGAGAGAGGAGAAGAGGGGGACGAGCAGAAAGATCTCGTTAAGAGAGTATGATAAAAAAAATCAGTGTGCTTTTTCCCATGCTTGTATAGGGAAACGACTGGTGTAAGACCTTAGGCATTATCCAGTAAAAAGTTTATTACAAAACATGTAAATGAGAAAGAATGTGTAATAGTGTAAGGCTTTTTTCTGGTAAACAAAGAACTGTTAGCAGTTTTTTATCCGGTTTGCATGTCACTAAGACAATTTGATAAAGAGAAATGGCTTGGAGAAAGTGTCTACTGAAAGCATTCATTCTCAGCTGGGAGAGCTATAAAATAGACAAGATCAAATAGCACTTACCAATAGCACAGGCTGTACCATGAGTCTTAGCATGACTAACCTTTATTTTTGGTTAACTCTAGCCTGTGTGGCTATCAACTTAGAAATGTTGTTTTTATTAGGAAGCAAAAACTTCAATATTTGAAGATGTACATAGTTTTGTATGTTGTTATTAAGTTAACAGATTTTTTTGGGGGGGTTGTTTGTTCTATTTGAGGGCTTTCAAAAAAAAAAAAAGTTATGTAAGATGTGGCATAGGCTCAAATGGATATGACAAGAAACAACTGTATAAAAGACCAACCTGCTAAACAGTATATATAAAATAACAGTTGGAACTAGACATTTAACAAAAAAGCAGTTATATATAAAAGGTGGTAATAATAACTATGTAAGAAAATGATGCTTTCTGTAATGTCTTCCAGTCTGAATGGTCTTGCAGATAGATATAAAAAAGAAATCGTGAACTACATTAAAAATGTACAGTGCAAATAACTATGCAACAGGAGATGCACCTGGAAAGAACTGAATATGTGAATTTGATAAAGAAAGTTTTTCAGGGTGGTTATTCAGTGGAATATCTGGAGTAAAGGAAAAGAGGAGTACTAGTATTAATTGCAAGAGAAGCTTCAACAGTGATAGAAGAGGGTAAAAAAGATAATGGAAGATATACAATACTAAGAGACTACTGGCAAGGGAGGAGGAGTAAAATGGCATGCATTTACATTCCACCTAAAACTGCTATAATTGAGCTTAAGAAAGTTCTGGAAGAAATAATCAGCTTTCAGTAAGGTGGAGACTGGAAGTTGGTTTGCAACAGTGCAGATGTGTCTGAGGGGGCCTACAGGGAAAAACATAACAAAGGGGGATAGATTTTTGAAGAACTTTCTAAAATGTTTAGCATGGAAGATTTGAATTCAGTACTAGGAGTTCGGAGTGAATTTACATATTATTCTCCAAGATACAAAAACTGAGCTAGGCTACATAGAATTTACATCTCATAGGACTATCTCCATTTAATTCAAGGTCTTAAGATGCACCCAATAACTATTTCGGATCATGCGTCAATAATAACTAGAATAAAAATGCAAGGTGATGAAATAAAAATGAGAGACTGGTACTTTCCCACTCATTGGCTAAAAAGAGAGGAATTTAAGGAAGGGGTTTTGGAATTAATTCCGGAGATACTAGAGAAGATGGAAATTTCTTCTGAAATTATAACTAGGGAGTGGGATAAAATTAAAGTGGAGTTTAAAACTAGGGTGGAAATAAAGGAAAGGAAGATATGGCTAAGAAGTAACAAGAATTATTTAGAGGGACTGACAAATTTTAAAACATTGCAAAATAGGGGGAATATCTCAAAACAAGAAAAGGAGCAACTGCAGAATGCTAAACAGAAAATAAGGGATTACCTTAATAATATGCACAAGTTTAGAAAAATTGCTGTTAAATAACTGAACTGATATTATTAATCCTCGTTCAGTCCTTACATGTGCCGGCCATCTTCCAAGCTTACGCCAGCTACAAACTCTCAAGCTAAAAACTCTTACCCAGAATTCCCCTCTCCCTGTTACCTCAGATTTTGTTTGCTGTATCGCAATTCAGTCGAGTCAAGCTACTTCTCTTGAGCTAAGTACAGTATTTTTCTTCATACTAAGTTCTAAGACAGCTTTTTTTCACAAAAAAAGTTATTAGATAGTTATCTCTTACCTTATCGCATTTAGCGACTACCCTTTTTCGAATCCTTTTCAACTCCTTTTCCTCTCTTTTCACCGCGGGCTAATTCTTTTTTTTTTTTTTTACAATTGTTGGTAAACCCCTTTTCCTTCTTACCTTCAGGTATTTCTTGTACCATTGCTGGTATTTTCTGTTTTTTATTTCTTTCCTTAACTAACATGACAGATAAAAAAGGTAGCCCAGGGTTTAAAAGATGTTTAGATTGTGGCCATAGATTACCTACTTCAGATGCACATTCCCTATGTGTCTATTGTTTGGGTGTGCCTCATTTAACAGTTGACCTACCTTGCGGGATTTGTAAGAATTTCTCTAACAGGACATTAATTGAGAGGGAAAATAAATTAATATTGAAGGGGCTACTTAAATCTCCTTTTTCAGAGGCTATTTCTGGGTCGGAGGCTTCAACCCCTCCAAGATCACATAAGAAAAAAAGTGTTGAACATAAAAAGGCCAAGTCTCTTCCTTCGTCCCCAGCTGGGGACCCTCAGGAACTGAGACCCAAGAAAGCTAAGCTTTACAGTTCGGATTAGACTTCGTCAGCTCCAGCGTTTTCAGTGCTTAGACCTTCGGCACCGAAGCCATCGGTGCCATCTGCGACCTCGACACCGACTAGTGTGCCCCATAGTGCATTGGTACCAAGGAGCTCCTCGGTTCAGACTTCCTTACTGGCACTGACTGTCCAGTCATGTAGGATGTTTTGACGCCTATTTCCTTTACGGCTCTGACAACCGACTATCCTCTCAATACCGACCATTCAGTTTTCGTCACCGATGTTTTTGGCTCAGGCCTTAGTGCTGACTACCATTTTGGTACCGACCTCGTCTGTGCAGACCATGCCTTTGGCACCGATGTTTCCTCGGTGCAGACACCAGTAGTTCAGTCCATTACAGCTCTGTTGTTCTCAGTGCAGACCACCTCTGTGGTGGGCACCGAGTTTGCTCCGTCCTTGGATAGACCTGACTCTCCCCTCCGCCATATCCGTGAAATCTACTAAAAGCCTCTCTGAACACGATGTGTTGCGTCTTGTGGATCAAGTGCTTTTGGCCATAGGTATCCCGCCACCCAGGACCTATCCTTCCTCAGGATGTGATCAAGCTTTACCAAAGACCCCTACTTATTCTCCTCCTTCATTGCCTTTGAAGCCCCTTGATACAGCACAGTCTTCCCCCACTACGGTTCCTTTTATGGACCTCATTAAGGAGACACAGTTGCCTTTGTGGCAGGACAGTCTTGTCACGGCCCAGGATGTCAGCTGTGGTGTACTTACTTTGGCGTTTCACAGCCATCCAGGGACTACGAGTCGGCAGGCTGAGCCACTTAGCCAAGGGGTAACCCCTGCCCTGGGCCCCCATCCCGCTTCAGGTGGACCGGCCTTCCAGCTAATGGAGAAGGCTCTGGCATTGGTTGGCGATCCTGTGCTATCAACTCTCCCCACCCTCCTCTGGACCGCAATGTACACAAGCTGCTCCTAGCAGACACCGGGTGCAAGGGCCTTAGGACATACCCCCACAGGAGACCCCTTTTGAGTAGTCTTCCCCAGCTTCTCCCTCTGAGGAAGATCATCAAAAGAGCTCGTGCAAGAGGAAGCACATGGACTCCACAGAGGACACCCTTACTGAAGACACAGACTTTGATGATGGTGAAGGGTCCCCTCGATCACCCTCTGGGGTATCCTTTGGTGATTTCCTTGAAATCCTTAAACAGAGAGGTGACTAGCAGCCCTCTAACCCGACCTCTGAAGAGTCTGTATTCCTGCAGGCCTTTCATGTCCGGCCCCCTATCTCCTGGGTTACTCCACCTGCCGACGAACTTGTCAGGCTCATGGTGCAGCATGCGTGGAAGGCTTCTGACAGCGTTGAGGCCATTCTCCAGAGACCAGATAAAATTTTGTCCCCTCCTGCTAGTGATCCCCATTGGTCCAAAGATCTTCCTGCAGATGCTTTGGTGGTGGTGGCCGCAACTTAAAAGGACCTGGCGGATGAAGAAAGCCAGAGTGTCCATCCACCCAACAAAGAGTCCTGGGCTCTGGACAGAATAGGGAAGCATACTTTTGCATCAGCAACCTTTGCAGTCATGTCATTCTGTTCTCCAGTTGTTCGGTTCCATGGCAGCCTCCATTAAGATTGTGCCCCTGGCCAGGTTTCACATGAGGCTTCTACAATGGCTACTGCTCACCCAATGGTATCCCTTTTGGTACCCTCTTTCAGCCAAGATTCGGGTAACTCACAGGTGCAAACAAGATTTAAATTGGTGGAAGGCGCACAATCTGTCACAATGGTCTCCCCTTCTCCCCCAACAGCCCGAGGCTACAGTGACCACTGACGCCTCCTTGATGGGGTGGGGGGGCTATTTCAGGGACAGACAGTCTGAGGTACTTGGTCCGAAATGGAGGCCCATCTGCATATAAATCTTCTAGAGCTGAGGGCGGTGCTTCTGGCGTTGCAAGAATTCCATCCCCTGCTGCTGTTTGGGACTATTGCGATACAATCAGACAACATGGTGGTGGTCTGGTACATCAACAAACAAGGTGGAACCAAATCTTACCCACTCTGTCGAGAGGCCATGAGGATTTGGCAATGGGTGATGGCTACCAACCGCTTTCTTCTAGCAACGCACATTCCCGGAGTTCCAACGTGATAGCAGACAGACTCAGCAGGTGTATTCTACAACCTCACGAGTGGTCCCTGAATCCCTTGATAGCGGCGGAGATTTTCAACCACTGGGGTCTTCCTTGCTGCGACCTCTTTGTGTCCCCGACCAACTACAAATGCAGCAACTATTTTGCCCTGATTTCCCTTCCGGGACAGTCACCCAGGGATGCTCTAGTCCACGATTGGCCCTCGGGTCTGCTTTATGCATTTCCACCTCTCCCCCTCATTCCCCAGTTTCTGAAGAAAGCCCGCCAGTTGAAGAACAAAGTAATCCTCATAGCACCATATTGGCCTCGTCAGATTTGGTTTCCCTTCCTTTGGCCTCACCTGCTAGATCAACCGTGGATTCTCCATCCAACCCCGGGGTTGATCTCCCATCTGCAGAATCTGATTCACCCCAACTTGAACAGCCTGAAGCTCATAGCTTGGCTCCTCCAATTCCTTTGATTGCCAGGCAGAATGTGACATTCTTATTGCATCTTATAAGTCTTCCACCAGAATTACATATCACAGCAAGTGGAAAAGATTTATTTTTTGGCTGAAAGAAAAACAAGTAGATCCTTTTTCAGCACCAGTGTCGATAGTACTGGAATATCTGTCTACCCTATTTCAGTCCGGTCTATCTGCCTCTACCATTAGAGTTCATTTGACTGCAATATCTAATTTTCATGATGGTGTCAAAGACTCTTCTCTTATGTCACACAAATTATGCAAGACTTTCATAAAAGGCGTGAATCATCTAAGGCCCCCTTTTAGAGAACCTACTCAACCATGGGACCTGTCATTAGTCCTACAAGCTTTGACAATGCCACCTTTCGAACCAGCTTCTTCTTGTGACCTCAAATATTTGTCATGGAAAATCTTGTTTTTGGTCACCATTACTTCTGCCATACGTATGTCTAAGCTTCAAAAGCCTTATGCATTAAGAGACCATATTTGATTTTTCATAGAGATAGAGTGTCATTGAGAACTAATCCTTCCTTTCTGCCAAAAGTGATCTCTGAAATGTCCATTAATCAAACCATTGAACTGCCAGTTTTCTTCCCCAATCTTTCAGAGGAGAGTACTGCCTACATACCCTAGATATTCACAGGCAAATTTGCTTCTACTTGAACAGGACTAAGGCTTCTCGTAAATCAGACCAGTTATTTTTGGCCTATTCTGGACCTAGATTAGGATGTGCTGTTGCTAAGGTCACATTGGCTAAATGGTTAAAAGACTGCGTAACCTTCATTTATAGAAAACATAATATTCCTTTACCTACTACCATAAAGGCTCATTCTACATGGTTGGTGGCAACTTCTGCTGCCTTCCATGCTAGAGCCCCTTTACATGGCATTTGTCCAGCTGCAACTTGAGCTACTCCTCATACCTTCATCAATCATTACAAACTGGATTTGGCCTCCAGGGGAAGAGCATCTTTTGGTTCTATGGTGCTCCGGAATGTCCTTCCATGACCGCCTCCCAGGAATAAAAGTAGCTGGGGACTCTGTCCCACATGTACGGACTGAACGAGGATTAACAATATCAGATAAAGAAGTTATATCTTACCATAACGTTCCATCTGTATTGTTGATCCTCATTCAGTCATTACGACCCTCCCTCCTTCCCCCTCCTGTGGTTTCTAATGGATCTCACCTTCCGGTTCTGTTAGGTCATTTGACCAGAGGTAGCCTCTACCTTCTTTTGACTTGCAAACTCAATCTGAGGTAATGGGGAAAGGGGAATTCTTGGTAAGAGTTTTTAGCTCGAGAGTTTGTAGCTGGCGCGAGCTTGGAAGATGGCCAGCTCAGTTCCAAGGTCGGAACCGATACCCACATGTAATGATTGAATGAGGATCAACAATACAGATGGAACATTATGGTAAGACAGAACTTCTTTTTTTTTTTTTGATAATAATTCTAGAGCACAAAACTGTTAGTACAATGACTCAGGCAACAGAAAGTGGAAAGGGCTGTCGCCAAGCTTAGAGAGCCTATAACAAGGTAGATAACAAGAGACCCTGTAAAAGTATTAGCAATATTTCGACAATTTTATGAAAGTTTGTATAAAGCAGAGAAATATGGAAATCAAGAAAAGGTACAAATGGAAATATTTATGGAAAAATTAAATATGCCAAGGTCAGAGGTAGATGAGGCTCAAGTTTCTAACAGGATAGGAAGAGATAAGATATAAATGACTAAGTATAACCAATCTACAGGAAAAATCCCTAGGAATAGATGGTATTCCTGTGGAAGTTACGAAGATAGGAAAGAAAAAAACTGATAAAGATCTGAAAGATTATGCTTAACTGTATTTTAAGAGGAGAAGTACCAGCATCCTGGAAGAAGGCAGTGGTAACGATAATACTCAAAGAGGATAAAGATCCATCAGATCCAGCTTCATACAGGGCCATTTCAATACTAAACTATGATTATAAAGTGTTTGTGTCTATAATGGCTAAAAGAATGGCAAAAGTGACACCAACATTTATAGATATGGATCAGTGTGGTTTTGTGGAGGGGAGGCAAACATTTGATAATATTAACAGAACACTGATGATCTAGAGGGAAGCAGAATGTAAGAAAATATCATTGTTATTGGTGGGTCTTGATGCAGAGAAAGCATTTGAGAGAGTAGAGTGGGACATCATGAGCAGAGCAATAGAAGCATTTGCATTCCGTGATAGAATTATAAGGTTGATTAAGGTGCATATATTAGGGATCAAAGGCAAAAATTAAAATGGGTGGGGACAATGTTTTGGGAAGTAAACAACTTTTTAAAACCCAAGCATATTGACACCAGTAAACCATCTTGTATTGGAAGTATTTCTTAAGCTTTGTGAGAACGATTTACATGAAGTGTTAAGAGTAAATACTATTATTAATAAGAGATTTCATAATATGATAAAGGGTGAGTATGAGGCCCTTAAGTTATAGGGTGAGGAGTCAAAAGTTATTAAACAAGCTCATAAGGGTGGTCCTATTGTGATCATGGACCAGGATTACTACGTCAGGACAATGAAAGAAATGCTCAGTGATAATAATGGTTATAAGAAGATTAACTATGAGGACATCTATAAAATGATTACAAGATTAAATAACATTCTATATGACTGTTTATTGAGCAGGGTTATCAGCATTGAGCTATAGAATTATTTCATTGTTGACTCACCTTTAATTCCTATTATACAGGGATTACCAAAAATTCATATGGTCCATGTATTTCCTTCCCCTTTGACCCATAGTGTCAGGTCATCACTGTTTTACTGAACCTTTGTCCATTTTTGTAGAAAAAACAGCTTAGGCCTCTTCTTGATAGAAACCCACGTATAATTAAGGACTCTAGGCAATGTTTGAATGATCTCTATACTTTTATGTCTGGATGGGATAAAGGGGATGATGTGTTGCTTTTAGTTACAATGGATGTCCGCTCTCTCTTCACGGTCATTCCTAATACCATAGGTTTGGATATGCTTAGGAAATATTTGATGGCCAATGGGTACTATGACCATACATTTATAGATCTTGTTTACTGATGGAGACTGTACTTCACAATAATGTGGTACCATCTGATCATGAGTTTTATCTACAGAAAGATGATGCGGCCATGGGCATTTCCAGTGTAAATAGTTACGCTAATTTAGTCATGGCCACCAGGGAGATAGACTATTTTTGCACCTTTGAGACGGAATCAGATAGTCTTTTATAGGCACTTTGTCGATGATTTATTTTTGATATGGCGAGGAACAGAGGTTGGAGGTCCTTCTATCAAGAGATTAATGTCAGTACCCCTTTTCACAAATTTGATATAAATATATCTGACAAACAGATACATTTCCTAGATATTAAGATCTACAAGAAATCAGATAATAGCTTGAATACACGAATATACAGAAAGGAATGTTATAGGAATACAATGCTTCACAGAACAAGTATGCATCCGAATTTTATTTTTTAGAAACATTGTGAAAGGTCAGGGCTTAAGGGCATCAAGATTAAATGCAGAAGATACTGACTTTTTTACAAGAACTGGATGCCCTAAGAATCAGATTTAGAGATAGGGGTACAATAGGATACTCAATAAGATACCCAGTTTAAGAACGACTGTAACCAAAGCCTGTTTTTCTCATAACAGCAATTTTCATCAGAGGATGAAGTGTTTGAATCAACAAGCAGTATGCATCCTCCCCCTATTACTCTAGTAATGTTAATTTAATAATGGACATTGTAAAGAAACACTGATCTGTATTGACCAGTGATTCTGGTATTAGGAACATAGTAGGTGATAAGCAAAACTTTCTATTTAAGAAGAGAAAGTCACTAAAAAGGCTACAGTGCTATCCTAAAGATAGGCTTGTATATCAGTCTAATAACATTGTATATGGTACTTTTCCCTGTAATAATTGTAATTTCTGTAAGTATATTGATATTTTAGGTGGATTTTTACATCTGGATAACGGAACTTTCTATAAGTTTAAAAAAGTGGCCGACTATAACTCTTTGAATGTCGTATTTAGCTGTATGCTATATATGTTCGGCTTTCTATGTAGGGAAGACCAACAGGAAGCTTAAATTTAGGATCCAAGAACATTTACAGAATATTAAAAATAGCATTATGACCAATGCTTTGGCTAATCATGTCTCTGTTTGCGACCAATCTCATTTGTTTAAGTTTTTAGTTATGGAGGTCATTAAGGAAAATGAGAGTGGTGGAGATGTGATCAACAATACAGAGACATCTGAGACCAAATGGATCATTATATTAAGAGCAGATATTGGCAAAGGGGTGAATGATAGGGGTCCATTAAAGCCCTTGTTAAAAGAAAGGCCTCTTCTTACGGGAAGTTGGACAAGATTTGGTACACCAGATCCCATTCTCCTTTTTTAATAATATATGCCTGAATGGATTTTATTTTTATGTTTAATATTTTATGTACATTTATGTACTGTCTATTTACTTGTTACAACTCCTTTAATATGTTTTTTTTAGGATGAGGCTTTGTGTGACTGGACACACCTTCTTAATTTTAAATGTAATTGGTTATATAGTAATTGACTAGCTATATATAGATGCATCTGTTTTTCTATATGGCTGTATATGTCTGATGAAGTGGTGTTTTATCACTACGAAAGCGCTAACACTTGATTAAAACATCTATTTTTGCGGATTTATCTACTGGAGTTGTTTTTCCTCAATCCATTGGTTGGCTCACTGGATGTTTGTGTGGCTACAATTCTAAAACAATTCACAGTTACAAAGGTTCAAAACAGTAACTCTAAAACACTTCTACCATTCATGGAATATCTCATTTTTGGAAAATGCCTACTGACAAATTCCAAGAAAATCTTGACGCAGGAGACTGCTTACATTTCCTGTGTGAGAATCCCATTGGCATTCTGCAACCCTTTCATTTGGTCATCCACAGTTCCAAGAGTATTTAATCTAGCTTACCCTACAAATGACACAAGTAATAAACACTGTCCCTCATCTGAATGACCACTTACTAGTGATGCAGACAAAAAATACTCTACATCTTCAGATTTTACTTGTAACTGAATTTGCTCCTGAGATTGGCTGAACCATAAACTATAACAAATCACACCACTCCCCACAAGAGACCATGACAATATAGACCCCAGATTCAACAAAATGAAGGTCTTTCTCCCTCAGGACAAGATCAAGCAAATAAGTTTTATACCAGAGAGAGGATATTAACCATAATCACTGCAAGACAGCTTCTCAGAGCTTTAGGACTCAGCTTCCTGTATTTTAATAGTCCCTTTATGCAAGGCTCCACATACTGAAGTCAGAAGAGCTGCTGAAAGAATGTCTGGAATCAAGCAACATTTAATGTTGTAAATAAAGATCTACCAGGTAGCTCAGAAAAAAATCCACCAACAGCCAAAATAAGCCAAAAATTTGTTAGCGTAAAAACTTTTTATTTGCTTTCGTCACAACTGACTTCTTCAGAACAAACACCTCAATTAATCAAACATCTTTATATACCAAAATATAAGTAAATAATCCATAATCCAATTAACCAACAGAAATAATTGATACCCCTTCCACCCACTTCCCAAGCACTCTATTCTTCTAAAAATGCATCTTATAAGAAAGTGCCAAGTCACTTAAAACAAAAATATATATTTACAATTTCAATCTCTGACTCTTTAAAAAACACTTTATATTTATTGTGTCACTTAAACCAGGAAAAGTATCTGCTCCCAAGGTTTTAGCTGCCACATGATTTATTTTTGTTCAGCTCTAGCTCTATAGTCTCTATCCCTCAAATCCTTGGGAACCTGTTCTAAGACAGTAAATATACATTTTTTACTTTCTAAACAATTCACTTGTTAATATCTTTATTCTTTATTGCATAGAGATGCTCTTCAATTCTCTTTTGCAAAGTTCTAACAGTCGTACCAACATAAAAAACAATCACAGTATGTACAAACTGCAATATAAATAATCCCCACAGAAAACAATTAAATACCCCACCGACAGCAATAGTCCTTTCTAAATGCCTGAAATGCATAAATGGACCCTCTTAGAATAAAGCTACAGAATGTACAAGAGCCACACTTGTACATCCCCTTATTTTTGTTGGATGTCAGTCCTACAGGTTGAATAAGATTAGAATCATATTGCAATAATTTTTAATATTATGATTATTCTTAAATACAAATTTGGAGTAGTACAGACTACTTTACTCAATTCTGTATTGCGCTCTATAATTTTCCAGTTTTTTTCTAATGATAGAACAGATATCATTACTGTTTACTGTCATATCCAAACAGCATGCAATAGAAAAATCTGTGGTTCTAGCCCTTTTTATTGTTTTTACAGTGTCCCTAGTTAAAATAGGTATAAAGTTAATATGTCTCTGATTTTATCTCAAGCGCTACATTTTTAGAAATTCCTTGGTATAACCCCTATCCATAAACATAGAAACAATAAAATCGTTTTCTCTGTCAAAATCCAGATCACTTGTAATCATTCTTGAGGCCTTATAAATTGTCCTCTTGGGATGTTCCTCTTAATAAACAGGGGATGATTACTATTAAAGTGAAGATAGTGGTTCATAAAAGTATCCTTTCTATAAATAGTACCACCAGATGTTTGACTTAAAACATTGCAATAAATATGAACATCTAAAATATTCACCTTTACGCCTAGATCCCCTAGAGTAAACTGTAGGAAATCTGATTTATTTAAATCATATACAATGCTATAACGTGCTACGTGGTCCCTTCTATAACGAAAATCAGATCATCCGCAAACCTGAAATAAAACACAATATTGTATAATTTAATTAAAGGTTCTAAGATCACATTCTCCCACCATTCTAATACAAGACTGGCAAATACTGGGGCCACCACTGACCCCATAGCCACTCATTTTACTTACTTACACACTTTTTATTAAAAATAAAAAAAAACTGTTAAGTTAACAAAATTTCAAAAAGATTGCAGAATAAATAAATATCTTCATAACTGAAAGATCCAGCTTTCCTCAAAAAATTCCTAACCTATTCAATACCTTGTTCATGGGGTATGCATGCAAATAATGAATAAATTACATTCATATCTCTGTGTGAAAGCAATAATTTCTATTGAAGTCCTTAATTTTTTCTAAAAAGTCCCAAGAATCTCTAATGTATGAACCCATCTTTTGTACTATTGGATTTAACTCATAATCTAAAAATAGAGAAGCCCCCTCAATAATACAATTGAGGGCAGAAACTATCAGTTGAAATGTGGGGTTTACCGAATTTTTATGTATTTTAGGTATCCAAAATAACACTCCTAAAACAGGCTGTTCTATTTTCATAAAATGATACATGTCTAAAGTTATTAAGCCGTCCATTAAAAATTCATATAATAACCAATATACCTGTTGGTAACTTTTATTAACTTGTACATAGGAAACCATTAGACAGTCTTCTTCATTTTGTAACGTTTTGCCCATATAAAATATATAATCACTATTAGACATAATAACTAATGGCCCTCCATTATCGGCCTTCATATACCTTACATCATTCATCATACGTAATTCTTTTAGTGCTTTTTGTTGTCTAATATTCAAGGGCGGCCACGGTGGTGTAGCGGTTAGCGTTGTCGCCTCACAGTAAGAGGTTCCCTGGTTCGATCCTTGGCTGGGGTGCCTTCTGTGCGGAGTCTGTATGTCCTCCCTGTGGTCGTGCAGGTTTCCTCCGGGTGCTCTGGCTTCTCCCACATCCCCAAGACATGCTGTAGGTGGATTGGACACTCTAAATTGCCCCTAGGTGTGCGTGTGTGCCTTCTGTGGAAGGTTGGGTGTAGGGCTGGCAACTCGACACCGTAAAACTCCACTGCCAATCATGAGCGGACAGGTGATCCTCTGTGGTGACCCCTAACTGGGAAAAAGCCAAAAGAAGAAGTTCTCTAATATTCAAATTGAACTGCTTTTTGTTAGACTTTGCACTATTCAATTCACGTAGGTCATATTCACATACTTTCTCAAATTTATATTCAGTTTTCTGAGTGTGAATTTATATTTAGTCTTTTGGGTGTGTATTTATATGTGTATTTTTTAGTGCGTGTCAAAACATAAAACACAACATATATTATTATATATATAGGTATATATACACCTTTAAGTTTATTGATTTTGAATTATTCAATTAATTCATTAATTCAACCATGGGTTGTATATAAGGAGTCAAATTTACTGTTAGCATTGATTCTGATGAGGTCTCCAGTGGGAGACGAAAGCGCTCAATCCTATTTCTTATTCATATACTATTCAGTTATATTGTGTTATTCGTTATTTTAGCGTACATTTGTCAGTGTTCAATAAACGTTTTTGTCGTATTATCACCGGTGGAATTTTATCGTTTTGAGCCTTGTATATCGGTGGAGTTATTGGAGGTGTTGTGATTTCGGAAGACAGCCTTTATTGCAACCGTGTCCACTCTTGGTTCCTGGTGTTTGTGCGAGTGTCTACTAAGTGGTGACTGGTTGTTTTTTCTGTGGTGCGGTTTCGAGGAGTCTCCTGTACAGAATTTAGATTTTTTCACCTTCCGCTCCCCCATATAACATGGATGGTTCCAGTTTATTGAGTGAGTTGGTTCGAGTGATCCAGAACCACTCACAATCTACCAATTCCCCAGGGGATACGGGGAACGAAATACCCTGTGCACAAAGTAGTCCTTGGGTTCGTGACAACGCGGATATGATGACAGACGCCAGAATGGAGTCTAATGGAACGACGAGGAGAACTGATACCCGAGAAAACAACTTCGGCCAAAATCGTTCGGGCAATGGACAGTATAAGGACAGAGTGCGATCAGGTATTGGTGTATCCAACAACAACAACAATAATTTTTCCAAATATGATAATATTGACTTTAATACATGGCTGAATAAATCCTTTGTAAAAATGAACAAAACACATGAGACTGATGGTGTACGTACTATGGATTACAAAGAGAAATGTAAAGTTTTTAAATCTCTACTCATGAGATATAAAAATTTATCTGTAGAAAATTGGTATTTTAACCAATGCCTTAATGATAAAATTGTTCCGAAGGGGCTTAGGATTTATAAGTTCCCTAGCAATATTAATGACAATATGGATGGTGAATTGTTTAAGAGTATCAGCAGAATTTTTAATGAATGTGGGCTGGCTATGCTTAAAGTTCTTATTAATTTTAATGGAAGAGGATGGAGTTGGATAAAAAGGAAATAGATTATTTAAAGAAATTAATGAGGATTTATTATTTTCTGTGGAAGAATACAAAATTGTATTTACTAGAACATTGTATGATGTTGACAATACGGTTACTCGAAGTTATAATAGAAAATTGTCTAAGCTTGAAAGAGATCTGAATGATTATAAATGTGGGACAGCCTACAATCCTAATAGTAACTGGCAGTATTCACAAGTTAAGAACTATGGGGTGGAGAATATGCATAAATCCCATAGACATGTACACTATGCTGGTTATAATCATAGAAGCAACTATAACAATCAGGGACAAAATATGCACCAGTCCTACGAGCAGGACTTTTACGATGACCCAAGAAATGCTTCTTGTGAGGGGGTCCCTTTAGATGTAGAAGGCCCGAGGAGGTCAGAGAGACTGAGGAACCGGGCCCAACAACAACCCTCCTATGCACAAATAGTAGAGAATCATCACCGGCAAGGATATACAAGGAGAACTTACAGATAATATCCAATAGTAGTACAGTTTTTTATACTAGCACGGTTACCAATGAAGTGTGTCATGATGACAATTTTCCAGCTATAATTTATTCTTTCGATGGTTTTAACATTTTTAATTATTCAGATATTACTATCAATGATGTTTATTTAAAATTATTTATTAAAGTATTTACATTTGTACCAGTTAAAAAACCAGGAATAGAAAATATTATTTTGGATATCAAAACCTTTACCAGGAAGTTGAATTTCAAACATATTTTTAAACATGACAATAATAGTAATTGTGTGGCCAACAAGTTACAGAGGAGTAGTACATATAACCCCCTGCTCCAGCAGGATATTTTACATTTTGAGAATACCCTTATCAGAAAAGTTAGATCTGAATACAAACAGGATAAATGCATATATGGTAGCAATTTAACTAAAGAAGAATGTATTCTTTTATATGAACTAGGAGACAACAGCAAGATCCGTGTGATGAAACCAGATAAAGGAGGGGGAGTGGTTATAATGGATCAGTGGGACTACACTAATAGGATGTTGGAGATTTTAAATGATGTTAGTAGATACGCATTGGTTTCAAGGAATGAAATAAATATAGCCTACAGGAAAATTGATTACATCCTAAAGGATAATTTACTACAAGGTTTAATTGACAATCACCTGTATAATTTTTTGAAGGTGAATAAACCAATAATTCCAGCTATATTTGGTATTCCCAAGACTCATATAAATGTGACTGATCCTCCAATGAGGCCTATAGTGTCATCCCATGGATCTAAGACTCAACCTTTTGCCATATATGTTGACACCAAGTTAAAAAGTTATCATACCAAATATCCACACATACTTGTGGATTCATGGGATTTTTTACAAAAAATAGGTATTGACCCATACAATCGAGATAGTATATTTATTACAGTTGATGTCAAGGATTTATTTTCAGTCATACCGCACAGTATTGGTATGGAATGGTTTGAAGAAATGATACTTGAGATGAATTTGGTAACAAACTATGAATTTAAATTGATATTGGAATGTGTGGACCTAGTGTTAAAAAACAATTATATATTTTTTCAGGGTGATGTGTACCATCAAAAACAAGGAGTCGCTATGGGTTTGGCTTGTGCCCCCATATATGCGAATATAGATATGTTATTTTGGGAGACGCATTATTTGTTTGGATGTGAATCTTTTAAACATGTTAGCAGCTATTATCGTTTTTTGGACGATATTTTTATTGTTTGGAATGGCCCGGAAACTCTTATTGATGGTCTAATAATGTATATTAATAGTAGTACTACTTTTTTAAAGTTCACACATGAAATTAATAAGTATGAAATTAATTTTTTAGATATTAAGTTACAAAAAGATTATGCCACTAATAAATATAAATCCAAGATATATAGGAAGAAATACCATTCCAATACTTACCTTCACTTTGATAGTGACCACCCTGATTTGTTGAAAAGGAATATTGTAAAGGGTCAAATGATAAGAATAGCAAGGATGACATCTGAAAGAGATGACTTTCTTCAAGAGGTGGATAATTTACAAAAAATGTTCCAGCAGAGGGGCTATCCCCTGGACTTAATTAAGAAGGTGAAACAATATGTAACTGGTAAAAGAAAAACTCACTATAGACCCCTTCTATATAAGCAGGAGGTGATCAATACAGTAGAGGTGGATAAGGGTATGAGAAACTTTAACAATAAGTTGGTTACTACCCCTTTTTTCACTTTAACTTATTATAAAGGTATAAAATGGCTTAATAAATGTATTGATGACACATGGGAGGTTTTTAAAACTATGTCCACTAGAGTGACTGTTTTTCAGGATAGACTTAGTTACAGAAGAAATCAAAACTTGAAGAACATTTTCGAGAAAGAGAAAAATACAGGGATGTGTGAAACTGTATCTAACAGAATTGGTACATTCAGGTGTGGGAGATGCTCACAATGTTCGTTCATTGCAGACAGGAAAAGTTTATGGATCCCGAGTTTAGGTATGACCCTGAAATCTAAAAGATATAGTAACTGTTACACTAAGGGAGTGATTTATTTAGCATTCTGTAAATATTGTTGGGCATTTTATGTAGGGAAAACAGTTAGACATCTTAGGAGGAGAATATACGAGCATATGAGGGATATAAACAAAAAGGATGTGAACAATGCACTCTATAGACATTTATTAACATGCCAGCAAGCTGACTTTAAATTTTGGATATTAGAAGACGTGGAACAACTGGAAAGGGGTGGCGAATGGGAGACAAGATTAGAATACAGGGAAATGATTTGGCAACTGAAATTGGATGCCTGCTGTGGTAAGGGGTTGAATGATCATGTCTCCATTACACCTGCCCTTAAAATATTAGCAGAAGTTAATATTAATTAGTATAATTAGAAGTTATTAATATTAATATCAACATTCATACTATTATTATTTTTTAACAGTAACATGAATTTTGGTAGTTGTTAATCACAACAATTCTACAATATGATTATTTTTTCCTCCTGTTAGGTACTCACCTTTTTTGGAGCCACTTTTTGTAACCTGTGGTTTTGTATTTTATATAATAACAGCACTCTTTTAAGAATTGGTATAGGTGTGGTATAATTCTGACTTTCAGGGATCATCAATTTTATTATCAATTTCATTAATAATATATCAACACTGTCCCATTTGGCATGTTGAATCTGGTTTTTACAATGTTTTTAAACACTTAATTTTTTTATTAATTTTTATAATTTTTATATTTTTACAGTATATATATATATATATATATATATATATATATATATATATATATATGTACTTACACCATTTACATTGACTTTTAGTTAGTTTTTATATACATATATTATATATATTAATTATATATTTTTTATACTTTTTACGCATACAGTTATATATTTATATATATATATTTTTTTATACTAGTTGTTATGAATGAAAAGAACTGCACTCTGTATGCACTGATGTTTACAAAACATTGTTTTAATAGGAGGATTCATAGTAACCATATGTAGCAAGCCAGCCCTGTTAATTTGTTTTGTGTATGTACTTGCGCTCTTGCGCTTATATGAATTTATATGAATTTTTATGTACTTGTGCTTATATGAATTTATATTCAGTTTTCTGAGTGTGAATTTATATTTAGTCTTTTGGGTGTGTATGTATATGTGTATTTTTTAGTGTGTGTTAAAACATAAAACACAACATATATTATTATATATAGGTATATATACCTTTAAGTTTATTGATTTTGAATTATTCAATTAATTCATTAATTGAACCATGGGTAGTATATAAGGAGTCAAATTTACTGTTAGCATTGATTCTGATGAAGTCTCCAGTGGAAGACGAAAGCTCTCAATCCTATTTCTTATTCATATACTATTCAGTTATATTGTGTTATTCGTTATTTTAGTGTACATTTGTCAGTGTTCAATAAAAGTTTTTGTCGTATTATCACCGGTGGAATTTTATCGTTTTGAGCCTTGTATATCGGTGGAGTTATTGGAGGTGTTGTTATTTCGGAAGACAGCCTTTATTGCAACCGTATCCACTCTTGGTTCCTGATACTTTCTCAAAAACCTTTAATGTATTATTTAAAACGCGATTAAAAGTGCTGGATCTTTTAAATTCAATTGCATTTACAACTACCTGACTAAAAATATACTGAAGGTTTAATTTGCGATTAAACATTTTTAACTGCAGTAAAGTCTTACTTAAATCAAGTTTTCGAGAAGGTATATAATTCAATCCAAGTTGTAAAACATTTAATTAAGATTCAGTAAAAATCTTGTTTGTCAAGTTGAAAATTTTAATGTCCTTACTTACTGAAGTTCTGTAACCGAAGTTGCCTTGCTTCTGGCTCGAGTCATTATTTTTTGTACATTCCCATTCGTTCCTCCCTTTGAACCTCATTTCTTTTCATGTTGGCAAAAAAAAAAGGGAAGTATTTCCCTGGTGGGCAAACCCCTTATTATCTGTTAGTTAGACTGCCTCTCCATCTTCTGACCCTTTTCCAGTGGCTAATGGACACATCATGTTAAGCATTGGGAATCACTTTCAGTACAGAATAACTGGCTTCTCCAAGAAAAAAAAAAACAAAAGTTCACTTCAACGTAAGGGGATAAGAGCAATATACAAAACTTAGGAGGCTTTGCAAACTGTCTTGGTCTTTGGCTAGCTTCAGATCAACACATACAACAGAACAGTAAAATTGTACCTTCATAAACAAAGAAGTTTGAGATCAGAGAACCTGACCAGAGAATTACTGTTATGGAAATTGGCTATTCAACACAGCTTATATCTGATAGCAGTTTATCTTCAAAGGGAATAAAAATTCCCCTAGCAAACTCTCTCAGCAGGCCCATGTACCCAATTCAGCTATGCCTACATAGCCAATATTCTCTCTCCTGTGTCATATCAACATTTATCCATCTCTCCAGCTTCCCATGAACAAGACACTGCTACTTCAACAGAAGGGTAGAGGCTTTCATTACAACCTGAAGACATGCAATCTCTCAGCAAGTAAGACAGGATTTTGATATCCATTAGTTCCATGTACTGCTCAACATTTTTTTAAACAAATGGATGTGATTTTCTATATAGGCAAAAAAAAAAGTTTCAAAGTCTAGCTCATTCTTCAGCCAGGGTACTTGTTCTGCCGTTTCATCCTACATTCCATCCATCTCTCAAGCTGCAGCCTATCCTTCACTTAGAGGTCTTCAGTAAAGCGATTTTTAACTAGTAGCTTATAAGTGCTATGTACCTTCACCTTAGGACTTAAATTTCCATAACAGTTTCATAACTTCTGTCTCTGATATGTAATCTTCCATATGCATTCTTTTACAATAAAGGGGCCTCCTTAAGATCTAATCTGTTTATGCTCATTCAGTAAGTAAATTTAACTACAAATGTTCCCTCCCTCCACAAAGTATCAAAATGCACTGCAAAACCTTTACAGCCCTTAAAAGTCCACAGACAGTTGAGATATTATACCAGAGTAAAACAATCGTTTCAGAAAATTTGATCCACTCTGTCTCTTTAAAGGGAAATAAGGCTTACCTGAATCTAACACGGTCTCCAAGGCCTAGGATGCATACAATACTTCAGGACATTATTAAATTCATCTGTATTATTGCTGTAGCAAGTTTTGTCAGCACTATGGCACAGATGGATGAACCTCTAACTATGAAACACAAAACAAGGTTTGATCAGCAGCCCAGGAACTGGAAGAGTTGATTCAGAGCAGGGGGAAACTGTGAGGCATTCGCTTGCTCATCTCTAAGTATGGGTGCATGCTAAGGAATGCCTAATATTACAGCTCACTGTGGAGATTGCTGGCCTGTGGCAGTGGCGTCCGCAATTAACAAGGTGTGAATCAAAACTGAGAAGTACATCACTTGAGTAACTCATTCAACAACCCCACTAACCATATGCACACTGACCTGGCAACATTACTTAGCAAATGGGGAATTAGGGCAAAACTAAGAAAAATCACCAGTCAGCTATAGTCAGCCCAGTACACCCATTCCTCTCCTCTGATTAATGGCCAGCGCGCAGCCCAGTAATCAAAGTAAAGGATTGTCTCCCTGAAAAGAACAGACCTACCTGACAAAGGGTTATGTGGGGTATGAACCAGTAGTAGATGGCATAAAATAAAGACGGTAAAGTGTTAAAAAAAACAGGCACCACTTAGAAGTAGGATATGTTTTAGCACAGTGGTATTGAAAATGATCCTGCTTCACCACCCTGGAACTTTTTACTGCTTGACACTCAACTGATATGAGTAACAGTTACAGTGCCCCTCCTCCAAATTAAGACACTACATCAGCTTTAATATCCAAAACACAGAGGCAAATCTTTAAGAGACAGCTCACCATAGCATTAAATGTGCACACCCTTCATCACCTGTTCAGATTTTAGATTTTATGTACTACTAGTGTTAGCTGGCATATATTTTTTTAACTGCTGCCACTCCCCACAGTCGATCATCTGTGCTGCCAGCACTAGCCTTCCCTGGGCTAAACCCAACCCACACCAAGGGCCAGTGCAGAGTTCCAATCACGCTAGTACAGCATCATAATGCTGCAGAGGAATATGCCCTGTGAGTTATGCAATCACTGGCTATGGAAGGCATATGTGCTCTTCCACTCATTCAAAACTTCCCGACCAAGTGGTATACCGCTTGGAGTGGAGATTGCCAGGTTCTTAAATGCCACCATTGCAGCAACCCCCCCCCCCCCATGTTGGTCAAGCTAGTGTTGGCCGCTCACTCCCATCTGTTGTCCTCTGATCCCTCCAGCTCCCATGCCTTTAGTCAAACATGGGTTGTCTAGGGAACAAGAACTTTCTCTCTGCACCATGGGGCTGGATCCAGTTAGCAAATATTTTTGCACAAAGTTCCTTACAATATTTTCACATGGGCATGACTATAATTGGTCTAGTGCAAGCATGCTTCCCTGCTGTCTGCTACTCAGAATAAATGATACAAGTATATGCCACTGCTACTTATATAAAGATCATGTACCACCAGATGTCACTATCTACGATGGTGTCAAAACCAACAACCACCTATGCAGGTGGAGCACACAGCTATGTAAATGTATTCAGAAGTGATGAAACTTCACTGGTGAGTAATCACAATGTTATGATTTACTAGTACAATGACTTCTAATTTGATTTACTGTTCTTGTGAGTATACTTACACACAACTGCACATATTTTTATGTAGACATGCTTAAACCAAAGTAAAGGAAAATATGTCACTCTGAGAATACTGTAAATTAAGATGGAAATTAAAGTGATGTGAACATCTTAGCATGACTAAATCTGTTAATTTCAATGCCTCTGTAGTCCAGTGGTGGTACGGTTACAAGTAAACTAAACAAACAATATGTGAAACAACAAAGAAAACAAGGCGTACTCACGAGTAATATGCTGGGTACACAAAGCCAACCAAACTGCAGAGAAGTGTTGCCCCATAGCCAAAGAGCACATAAAGACCAAAAATCGAGAGGGTACCTAGGGATAAAACAATAATGCTATATTACTAACCATTTTAGAAATCTGTTTGAAGATTTATCTGAATGACTTCTCATATATCAGCTCAATCTGTCAAAGAATATCTTGAGGATTCAAAGCAATCTCATAATATAAATGCAGGATATCTCATTTTCAACAGCAAAATCAGATAAAGCATTATGTTGCATGCAAAGCTTCCAGACTGTTTGTTCATGTGTTTTTGTTACCAAAAGTAGTGGTTTAGATAATCATCTTGTAATGCTAAGAATAAGATGGAACAAATATGTTAATTCAGAAAATTAAATCACTAGTATATAACCACATGCAGTACAAGTAAAACCAGTATAAGTAATGTAACACAGTAAGAGCAAAATGTCACATTTTAGCTTTTTTTTTTTTAAACTATGTCACCATAGCCATACTATACCCAATGACCATGAAGCCATCCTTAATCCTGTTCTGCCCATTTATTCATCCATAGGAGTGACTATACTTCTAGTACTGTTTGGAGCAAGAGTCATCTGGGGAAGCATTCAAACAATAAACATGAGGGTTGTTTATGCCCCTACCAGCATCCTAGGAATTAAGGGTATGTTTTTTTTTCCCTATAGTCTTAACCATAACCACTGATGGTAGACACATGCTGCCTGTATTACATTATGGACCCATTACAGGTGTGGGAACATGCTCCTGTACACACACTACTGAACCCTACCAACAAATGGTGGCTTGGTAAACTTAAAGCCTAATTCCAAAATGTTCTTTGCAATGTCATCCCTCCTCTGAAGGATTACAGCAGTCTGCATCTTTGCTCAATCCCCCCAACCAATGATGGGAACACACATTCTCACCTGCCAGCACCACCAAATTCATAAGCTACCAATCAAATGCTGATCACTTGGGCCATAGTCGGGGATATAGCCCCATTTTGGTATTGATCTGAAATATAGCCACTGAATACATGTAGAAATTTGATGCTGTGATTCTTTGCAAGATTAGGGAGAAAATACTGCAAATAAATTTATAAGACTGTCTTCACCAAACAAAATAAAATGTGATGACAGTCACCTTTCTTTTCATTTCCATCAAAAACAGCATTATTCTTTGAAGACTTCCAAGATAAATGAACACTGATCAACAGCTTAATTTCAGCTCTACCAGTAAGAAAAAAGTAATTCTGCCAGCTTAAGTAAAATTCAGTTACTGGCTAGTAAGTACACTGGCTGGATACCAGCAAAGAAGAAATTTAGAGAACCTGAAAGAAAATAACTAGAAAACTTCAAGAGAAAATATTGAATGGGAAGAATCCTGCAGCTTGAAGCAAAAGCAGTCCAAGCTACAGCTTTGGTACAAGAGATGGCTTCCAGTAATTTAGAGGAAAAAAAAACAAATCAAATGTACTCAGAGCCGATTAAAATAAAGGAAAATTGAAGGAGTATATCAACCCAAACAACAAAAGACTGGAAAAATAGAAGAAGCTTTAACTAGCTATTCAGAAAAGCTGATAAAACTGCAAAATCAGTCTCTGAAATAAAGAAAAGGCTTGCCGAGTATGAGACTTCTCAAAAAGAGCAGTTTCAAAAATGGTAGAGTTAGAGGACAGAGCACATGGAGAAAACCTGAGATCTTCTGCTGTACCAGAGAAACTGGAAGGAAAAGACATTATTAATATTATGAAAGCAGAAATAAAAAAATGGACTGCTATTCCACAGCAAGATTTATTAACTGAAAGGGCACATTGAGTGTATGACCCAAACCCAGTTACGAGAAAGCAGCCAAGACATGCATTAGTGCAGATGCAATCATACCAGCAGAAAGAGATGACCCTGAGACAACTGTGGCAGAAGGGCAAAGTACTAAAAACTGGGGACAGTAGAGTGTTTGAGGAAAATGATTATTCGCTGTACACCAGGGCAGAAGAGAAGCACATTTATCTCAGCAATCAGGGAATGTCAAGAGGCAGGTATGAGATTCAAGCTGATGTTTTCAGCTATCTTCAGACTATTTTTTCCTGGAGGATAAAAGACTTTTTGCAGAAACGGCTAAGGAGGAAATACAAAAGTTTCCAACAAAAACAGAGTCATCCAACAGACAGGACTCTTCTCATTCTTCTGGCAATAAACTTGTAGACAGACTTTGTCACCGAAACCTTTTCCAATGTCATAAAGGAAAATGCTTGATAGACAGAAAAAGCACATAATTTAACTAGAAGAATTACGAATACCTTAGAGAATTTGGTGTTGGAAGATGGAGATGTACAGGAAGACCAGCAACTCTGAAATTAGTGATCAAATGTGAGATTATAAAGAATCAATGATCAATCACATTTGTGAAATATGGCTTTGCAAGAAAGTGTCTGACAAAGATTGGACTTTGGTTTACTTTGTTAAACTTGTGCGTTGACTGAAAAGCACATATCCCACTTTATATCATTAATATTTAAAAGGCTATCAAAAGGGAAAAATGTAAATGCAAGTAAAATAATTTTGACTCTTAATAGTATTTGAATAAAACATTCCATGATATGAAGTGTGTGTTACATAATAAAGCAGATTTGTGTAGTATGCAGTCAAGAGCATCTTAAATATAGGGTTGAGGGAGAGTCTTTTCAGTGATTGCTGTATGTGGTAAAGATAAAGTAAACATGTACTTTTTTCCTTTTGTTTAAAAAATATAGGCATTTCAGTGTAAAAAGAGAAGAAAGCCTGGACGAAAGCAAGTTTAATATGCTGTAACCTTGGGCTGTTGGGGTGGAGTGTAAAGTGTACTGATTATATTATACGTAGAGCTGAGATGTTTTCTTGTACTTTTGCACAGGTGAATATCTGGATTAATGCCACTGACAAACTAAAACAACTGTTTTCTGTA
Organism: Protopterus annectens; assembly: GCF_019279795.1. Lineage (NCBI taxonomy): Eukaryota > Metazoa > Chordata > Ceratodontiformes > Protopteridae > Protopterus > Protopterus annectens. The sequence goes on along the minus strand of NC_056747.1, from coordinate 377,601,685 downwards.
AGCAAGGAGGCTTGAAATCATCATCATCAACCTCCCCCCCCCTTTTCTCATTTTCTACATGGGGTTGAGGTATTGTGTCACTTGTCGTCACCTCTCCCTATTTAATGCCACTCTCCTACATTCTTTGACACTCATGCTCGACAGTCGCAGATGTTCTCTCACACAATCCAGCCACCTTTTTGCTGGACACCCTTGTTTCCTCTTGCCTTCTTCCTAACTGTCCCAAATCTTCTTCTCCAGATTCTCTTCTGCTTTCCTGCACATGTGCCAGAAGGGTCTACATTATATCATCAAATGCTTAAAAAAGTGAATGATGATTAATCGACCCCATGTAAGCGAAAGCTTACAATGTCGAAACCTCAGAACAGCGATTTTTTTCCAAGGGAAAAAAATTGCTGTTCCAAAACAAACGTTAAAACATTACATAAAGTCGGGGGGGGGGCTTTGCCCCCACACCCTCCGACATGGGGGGCTGTGCCGCCCACACACCCCCTACTTAAATATACCAACTCTGAGTTCGCACTACACTGCCGAAAATGGCAAAGTGACGGAAGCGGCCAAGCAAATTCTTTCCCAGGGAAAGAATTTGCTTAAAAGCCGCTTCGCTATTTTGCCTTTTCGTTCTTTTATGTTTGATCAAGACGTATTTGACCGAATGCGTCTGTGATCATGCAATAGGAACCTGTGCCAGCACCATCATTATCTCTTTTACTTGACCTTTTCTGGAACTGCAGCTACTTTGGCTTCTGTCCGTGTCCTCACTTCTTCGTCCATATCACAGTATGCATCCTACCCCCCCCCATCTAGCTCCCTCAACTGCTCTGCATTTACTGTCAAGTTTCTGTGCCATATAGTAGTGCGTGTGCACCAGGGTTAAATTCTGAACCCACTGCTGTTTCACACTGTTGGACTACATTAGCAAATGGGTTGGAGAGGACATGTCACCAAAGTTGCTATATGCAGACAATGTGGCATTACAGGGCAGACTCTAAGCAAAGATTTCAGCAAAGGATAGGGAAATGGAATGCAAAACTGAAGGGATATGTATTCCAGAGTCCGATAAGAGGTAAGCTGTCAAATGGCATCAGAAATAGTCGGTCTAGGGATCTAAGCCTCTTCTGCAACATCAAAAGAACAGTTTGGTGGGACAGATGTATTTCGCAGAGGAGAGTGCTGCTGTGGAATAGACTCCTCATCCACATAAAACAAAGTTCATCCCTATCCATTTCAAGCATGACTTAGATTAATAGATAGGAAACAGAAAAGTTATCCCAAGACTGCACCCTGTACTACTAATGGACAAATGCAGTTCCTAAATGCTTTATCCCATGCATGGGTCCCCTCAAACTATCTGTGGTATGATCCCCGTTATTTTCAGTAGGGAGTAATATATATTATCAATCACAGGATAGGCAAGGCCAATCTATAACTAAATGGGAGAGGTTATTTTGAGCACAAAAATGGAAACTGGCCAGGCTTCAAATGGCCCGCAATGGCAGCTAGCCTAGTACTTATCTACAAACCAATAAGGGAGAAAACCATGGTTGGCTGGGCCAGAAGGGAGCCACCACAATGATCTTGGGGGTATTCTCTTTCACGCTGCAGCAGAGGGGTCAAAAACTAAATCTCTGTTCAAAGGAGAATTTAAAATCCCATTCTTATCTGGGAGGTTGTGAGAATGCAGCCATACAAACTGCCTCAAAATAGTACCAGTGGCCATAGCCCTGGAAGGGGTATCACAAGAGTTATACACACACTGTAAACAATGCGTAGTGACTTGAACAACAGTAGAAATTAAATTATTTAAAGAAGATTTTCCTCATGAGAAGAAACTGCAGATAAAAACAATCCTCATCCTTTCACAATAAGTCAGAGCAAACCTTAACATAACAGCCTGACTATTCAAAACTCTGAAAATCAAAGTTGCAGAAGCATACACAGTTTTCCAGTACTGAACAATAATCTTCAAATCCTTATCAGAAAGTATAGAATTGGAATTAACTAAGTGTTTAGCAACCAAGGGATTAACTGAAGCTATAGCTGCTATATCAGGTATGGGAAGAGTGTATAAAAACGTAAAAATATCGAGGAACTTTATTCATTCTATCTGCCTTTTTAGGGACAAGCTAGTTGTCTATCAGGAAAATTGCAGACAATAACATACACATCTTCCAAAGCTGACAGAACTTGAGGAATGGGTGCAAATTCTGGAAATTCCTTCTGTAACAGCTCATAATATTTTTCTGAGGGGCTGAGAAACCTCAGTTTTCTTCCTCTGAAAACACTGGTACATTCTAGAAATAGTGTCGGGGAAAGAAGCCCTCCTCACAGGGAGAGTAAGAAACCTGAGCTCCACTCTGCGGCCAAATCAGAAATCTGAGAAAAGAACCCTGCACCTGGCCCTTCATCCTCCTGTCCAAATTCAGAATCTTGAATTTCTTCAGGAAAGAGGAATCCTTCTTTCTTTTACCAGAAACTATTGTATAAGAAGGAATAATAGCCTGAATTAAACCCTGAGCGAAACCCAGTCAAGTACTATTTCTAAGGAAATTTGAGGAGTAAGATACATGCTTAGTTTTCATTTTCTAGTTGACAGTAAAAATGGGACGAACAGTGTTATTAATGACAGTAGCAGCTTCCCCAAAGATGGGCACAACATTCCCCCAGGACTGGCAAGAGTGGCTCTTCCTTGCCCCCTGAGTGGATACCAACCGCCACAGAGGACATAGATAACCCCATGGTCCATAGTGGCTCTAGGTGCTACACCAGAGGGATCCAAGGTAAAAGATGAGTGGACTATCCACCTGTGGTTGAGGCAAATTGTTAGCCTGCTGCGATGGCAAAGGCTGTTTGCTTAACTTTTGCTTTTTGTGGCTGGAAGAAGGACACCCGACAGTGGACTTGACAGACTGTTCCATGGTTTAAAAACAAAAAAAATTACTCCTCTTTCCCAGGAAAAACAATCAGCAAATGCTGGTAAAAACTAAAAGTTTTTAAAAGTCACCTTTTCACAGACAAATACAATAAAAAGCACTTTAAAAACTTTGCCAGATCCACAAAGCAAAATAAACACAATTTCTCCACAGAAAAAAAATGTTTTCAGTTATTTTAAACAGCTTTTAAACTGACAGAAAAAAGAGCTTTCACATTTAAAAGTAAGTACAGTCTCGCAACAGTCTGTCAAAACACAAACTCCTAGCTTTAAAATAACTTTCCTGAAGAGGAAAATATTAAGAATAAAAATTGCTGAATTAAAGTTTTTTCCACAAAGGGAACTTACCTGTTCAGCACAGGAACAGCACAAGCCAACCATCAATGCTCAAAAGCCTCAGAGGGAGTGTACTCTTCGGCAGCAATAAAAAGAGCTTACTACTAAAACAGGTCTTTTAGTCAGCTCAGTTCAAGTTGTTAGTTTGTGAAAGGTGCCCTGAAGTTTTGAAAACTGGCTGGCTGTTATACCCTTGGCTGGATATAACCTGGTTGCTATACCCTTGGCAGGATATAACCCATACAGCTAAGGATAGTGTAGCAGTCATCAATATGATGATCATCATTCATTAGTATGTGTTTACAGTATATTATCCAAACAGCCATTTTGCACTTCATATATATATATATATATGATGGTATAGTCTTGCAGGATACTTCTTATATTTCCACTAAAAAACAATTATAATATTTTAGTTACTTAAAGATACTCTAGGCCTAAGCCTAGGCAATTTACATAAAAGCAATGACTACAATAAAGATTAGAATGATTTATTAGTATTTACAATCAGCACAGCAACGTATGCATTTTAAAATACTAAACCTTCAATTAAAATTTATAATTTTGAAGGAAGAGGAAGTGCCCCTTCCAGGATAGCAATACAGCCTCCCTAAACAGATGGTAGTATAGACATCTTCAAAATAAGAATTCTGATTTACACCTTCAAAACAGGGAAATGCTACGATAACTAAAAGAGGCCCTGACAGATGTCTCAGGCTGAGCCTTAAGAAAAAAAAAAGGTGTCCCCATTTCACCAGATGATCTGAGCTGCTTAGCAGGGATTCAAAATCAAACAGGTCTTTCAGTTAAGCGGAACTCATATCACGTAAGGCATGGCAGGCGAGTATAACAGATCTTAAAAACACCACTGGCCACAGCTGGCAACCAACACAGATCTCACAGCAGAAGTGGGATATGACATCTTCAAGAAGTGCCAGCAAGTATCCTAGTTTCTGAAACTCTGTACCCACTGTAGGTGGGCCATATCATTACCTGAAAGCCCAAGCTGAAAAGCACTGCATTAGTCTAAGATAGAATAAAGCATCTGGTGCAGGCTATATTCTCATGGTGAAAAGATGTCTTTATGATTAAGCAATTGGTTCCTTCAGTGTCAAGCTATCATCCAGAAAAACATCTAGAACACAGATGCTGGATACAAATTTCACCTTACTCTCCCAGTACGTAATAAATGAGAACAGAATAACTGAGGCAGGTGGATGTATCAACATGTCTTTGGCTGATTCAATTTCAAATGATAACAGGACATCCATTCAAGAATCAAATCCAAACAGTTGTCTAAAGTACAAAAATCCAGCACTCTCTAGTGAGAAGGAGAAGTGTAGCTGAATGTCATCAATACAGGACTGATAGAAAACACCTCTGATTACAATAACCTCCTTAATCGACATGTACATAATTGGGGAGTTAACCAAACTGTGAGAGCAAACGAAAATGTCCTTGTCAGAAATATAAAGCCATGTAGAACAAAGATCACATTTAAAAGTGCCTTTTTTGTTAAAATAAGATTTACTTACACAGTTTTCTTTTTAAATTATCCTTGCTGTTTTGCTCTCTCATACAGAATACAGGGGGTGTAATGCCCATTGTACTTGTAACCTGTTTAAGTTCAAAGGTCTCTGTATCATGCTAATGACCTGCTGAGCGTGAAGAAGCTAAGAGTACTTTAGAAGAAAGTTAATTGCAGACTTTTTCAGACAGCAAGGGGAAGCTCGTCTCAATCTTCAGAATGGTTTTGTTTCAACGTGTCTGCCACTTTTATGTTTTACTGATGCTTATTTTTACTGTTCAGTTCCCACATCCTGTGTTGGCTACCCACAGCAGTGCACTCCAGGAATAAACTTTCAAATAGAACTGAATCAGATGTTGTCTTATAGACCTAGAGAAACCACCTTGCATACACCTACTATAAACAAAATATAATTACAGCTACTGAAGCCTTTCTGAATAGTTCACATTTTCCAACTTTTTTTTTTTTTTGCTAGTAAGGATTTAAACATTTTCAGTTTTTCAGGTAGCTTGTTCAAGGGTTCTAAAGTAATGGTACACTTACTCTTTGTTAAAGATGATTTAATAATCGGCCTTTTTACTGAAACATGTTCATTTAACAGCAGTGTACTGTATTTATTGTTTTGTGCAAGCCAACAATGCATGCACTTTCAAGAGATTTTTCCCTCCCTCTCCACTGTAGTGCAACTGTAGAACTGGTATATATAACTGAGGCAGTGTGAAGGGCTAAGCCCCGCTCCACATGGGGGATGCAGGAGGTGCTTGTCTAGCCTAAAAAAATACCTTTTTTAGGGTTTTCAATTTACACTTTTCAGAACTGAATTTTCAGAAAAAAGTTTAACTCGAACTATGTTATCTCAATCAAATGTAAGGGCACCTTCAATAATATGCAAAGCCAGCTCACTCATTCATGTTCTCCGATTACAAAATTAATCCAGCACAGGGTTCCACGGGGGGCAAGGTCTAGCCAGGCACATGCAAGCTGCAAGATAGAAGTACTAGTCCAGAATAAAGGCCCTGTCTCTTTATTCAGTCTCCTATAAGCTGCTGAAAGAGTATCTTTGCCTGGCTTACAGGACTTCCTCAGACCCAGCCCTGTTGCATATGCACAAAAAAAACAGCAGCAGAAACACTAGATCCAGGGATGTGAACTTCACTTGAGACAAAAACAGAACATGTTGTACAGACAGATATGTGTCCCAAAGGATCCATGTCCGATGAATAGGCTCCACATACACATAAAACAGAGTTCATCCATGACCCTATTCAAACAAAATCTTGACAAGTGGACAGGAAACAGTAAATTTACCCCCAGTCTGGCCCCCATGTCCCTTATGGACAGAGGCAATCAATAAGAAATGCATTATCCTAATCAACACCTCTCCACCTACAGAGCCACTAGTTACTTCGATACTAACATGCCTCCCATACAGCGGCCCATAATATTTGGGATCCAGATGAGCTTGGGGTGTACGACTGTGCTTGCAAGGGCTCTAGGGATCATTATCCTAGTAGCAACCTATGCAACTAAGAACATCACTCGTTGGTTAATTGGAAGAAATAAAAACATGGCAAATAGAAGGAAAGTAAGAAGTGGTTGCTGAGGATTTTAAAAGGTGGATCAGGAAAATGAACTACGACGAAAATGAAAATAAAAAAGGTAGATGAGAGAGGGAACTGACAAAGAATGGAGAGAAATAATACATTTGCTATGATACGTAACAGAGTCCTGTAAATTCAGAATTTTTGCATGGAAGTGCCTGCATGAGTGTTTATTATCCTGGAATACTGACAAAACTATTCTCCACATTAGGGGTAGAATGCTGGAGCTGCAGCAAAGAGTGAGGGACCTGACATGATATTTTCTGGTAATGTAGTAAACTTATGGCTTATAAAGATGAGATGAGGCAACTGCTACTAGAGGGAGATCTAAGGGGGAACATATTACCAAAGAAAACATTTATGTTCAGATGTATGAAGAAGAGAAAACAAATCTAAAGAAACTACATAAGTACCTATAAGAAGGGGGGAGGAACATTAATAAAAAATAGAAAAAGAATCTCCGAGAAGTGCAGATGTGGAAAGGCTAATCAGGAATTTATTAGAAGAAGAGAAAGGAGACTTTGGGTAAAAAAACACGACAAAGAATTTTAAATAAAAATGGACAGGGTGGATAAATGAAGGTGAGGAACACAATACTTAAGGACTGGACATGAGTGCAGCATAGAAATGGGAACTCAGATCAGAAAGAGGGGCTGTACATAGTTCACAGTTGCTGGAGACAGGAGGGACATGGAAATATTACTTGGAAATATAAGTTTATGGAAAAGATGCAAGAGAAACTTGTATGTGAGAAACTGTGCATATATAAAATTTAATTTGTAGAAAACAACAAAAGGAACTCCGTGTACAGTGATGTATTAATATTGTGGTAAAAAAAGAAATACAAGGCTGTGCACTCCCAATATGTGGCAAAAAAGACGCACTACGCATGAAGATTGCTCAAGATGTGTAATGTTATGTGATGTGGTAAATAAATAGTTGATGTGTTTAAAAAAAATATCCAAATGATTGAGACAGGGGAAATGATATCCTGGAAGCTGCCTTCAGATTAATGTGGTCTAGTTGACAGGGTAAGATTTGAATATCAGATCCTATGTAATGTATATAGGAAGATGAAGTGGTCAATGGGACAGTTTTCTACTAAACCAGAGCTGGCAGGGCGAACAGAAGAAACGAGCCATCTGTAATATATGTCTCTAGGGCATACAACTTGCTGAATGAGGTAAAGGGATCAACAGAAGACATTAAGAACATGATGGGGTCACTCACTGGATAAAGACATTGCATCAGAACATTAGAGTCCAACTTTGTTCAGCCCCAACTTATGCTATAAAAATTAAAAGAATTTAGAATATTGACCTGGATGTATCTACACAGGTATTTTACATAGCTGCTACACACCCACAATACTTTTACTGTATTAGATACTTTCTGGAGCTGTAGGCAGAAGGCTGGAACAACTAAATTCATATCTAGGGCCGGCCTTTGGTCAACTGGTGCCCTAGGGAAAAGGTCTCCACAGCACGCCTCCAACACCACCTGGTGCTCCTATCCTGGTCTACCTACACCATCCAGATTACTGGAAAAGCATCCCTGCTAGAGCAGTGCCCTGGGCAGCTGCCTACGAGGCTTATGCCTAAGGCTGGCCATGTTCATATTCCTTATATTTCATTAACAGAGAACTGGAATAACTCTTGCCCAACGTTGTCCATTTACAAACAGAACTGACTCAGACATGCATTTTGGGGTCTGATCATAACTGAAGGATTAACAAGTCAGGTAATAAACTTGACTAACAAAAAGGTCATGACAAGGCACTGGAAGCTGCACACAGTCCTGACCTTGAAAGATTTGCTACGATTGATAATTGAGGTAATAGCAAATGCTGAAGAAAAACTGGTTTAGACAGTAAAGGCAAAGGTTCCTAAATAAATGGATGTCTTGATACAAACAGACAACAAAACATGAAGCTTGTTAAGGTCTGGGCTATCAAGTAGATAACTTCACAGACTATTATCCAACTAATAGGATATTTAAGAATGACAGGACCTCCCCCTCCCCTCTGTCACAAATTGCCTTTCTTTGAATTAACTGCTTTAATACTGGATTGTCAATATCAACTCATATAAAAGAGGCAGACGTGATTACAATGATGAAAACTAAGCAGAAATAAATCAAAACTGAAAACTTGTTACATCTGATTTGCCCAAGTGATTTGTCAATCAATGGATAATAAAATCAATGCAGAAGTTCTGGTGCAATTAAATATTTTTCTACAATACATGTTTTTCTATGTATTACTTGGTTGACCTTTATTTGAGCATTTAACAACATCGTTAATAAAGCAAAAACTGTAGGACAGGAGAAGACAAGGAAAAATATCTTGAACTAATTTAGATCTATCTACCCAAAACATCACAACACATCTTTGTAAAAAAGGACAGCCCAGAACAGTTTCTTCATATTGAGTTTAGCATTACAAAAATAATTGAGTGAGACATACACTGAACATTTTGGGAAGGGGAAACATGTATGGCATCCTGAAAGGTTCTATCTGTCCAGCTATTCTCATACCTGTGGGGTGAGTGTTAAAGTTTATCAAAAACTGACATTTTTTATCAGATTAATATTGCTACATTTTAAAGTCATTTGCTGAAGCTGATTGCGTTACTGGGACTACATGAAATCAGACTCGATGAGATGTACTTTTAAATGTTCCATCACTTTCTTATTCAGTAAGCTTTCCCCACCCAGCATAAACTTGAACTTTTCTCAGAAATTTGAAAGGATTTAAGAGATTTGCCACTCTTCTGTTTGTGTCCCTGAAGAAATAGATGGCCCTTGACCAAGTGCACGGCCTAACGCAGAACAACAGAGTAAGTAGCCATCTCAGCTGTAGAAGTGTATTGCAGTCACTGGACAAATTCTGAAATGCATGACATAAATGTCTTCCTTTTTCGGCGTTTCGTAGCATCATTGATGTTAAGGTAAATGAAGAGTTATCAGTACTTCCTAGACTGATGAAGCACTAGAGTGCCTGTCAGTTGATAGATAAACTTTGCTTCCCATGGGCATATTTTGAAGTCAGTGATGCTATAACTGCAAGTAGGCTAATGTCCCACAAAAACCCTTACCCCTTACAAACAAAAACAAAAAAAAGCACAAGAAAACAATTCCTTGTCAATACAAAAAGGAAAAGGAAATAATTTTCTTACCTAAGAAAAAAAATTAAAACACTTTGAAATTCACAAAACAGCTGCCTGGGGTCACCTAGTGGACCCACAGAACTTAAAACAGTGCAAAAAGAACTTGAAAGGGAATAAAAACATTGTAATGCAGAAAAAGGGATAAAGCAAGAATAAAGGGAAAATTTTAAGTGACAAACATTCCCAAAATCTTCAGTGAGAGTCTTATCAACCCCTGCAGTACAAGGTCAGCACAAATGGTAGCACCACAGCAAATGACTTTTATGCTAAGTACAGCACTGTGTATAAAGCAAGTCCATCCAATGTAAACAACAGGCTTTCAAACAATCTACTCCAATCCCATAAAAGACTGCAGTGACTAATCTCTCCAGATATGAGCTATGATTTGCAAAGATATCTGAAATTTGAGATGGAGAGAGACTCATGAACAGCTACACCCAAGGAATAGTTGGTGGGAATGTTGCAATAAATAGTCTTGCTTTTTTAGATCTATCATTAAGAACATAGCTTTCATGTACTATCCACAATATACAGCAAGACTGGGTCCTTTGCAAATCCTTTTGGGCACACCCCTCATAACAGCAGCCTCCAAAGAAACACCTGGACCTTGATATCACATTCAGCTTATGATGCCTTCCAAAGTTGCTGGCAACAGACTTACTAGTTGCTGCACAAATATCACCCACTATTGCATTTCTGAAAAAGGCCATGGATGCTGCAAATGCTCTAGGCAAATGAGCTTGAGTACTGAAGCTAGTAGAATAGCATATGTGTTATGGCAGAACTGAATGACGTCAGACAACACAAGATAACTTCAGAAACCTTCTGGACTGGCTTTTTCATGGAAAGGAAACAGAGCTCATTGTCTCTGTGGACAGACACTGCTCTGACAACATAAAACCTGAACTGATGGCTAGTAACCATACTCAAAAGATATTCTGCTTGATTAGTACAGAGGAACAAACACAGGAAGACGGATACACTTACTGAAGTTTGTATCAGTAGCAATGCTGCTCATGAAGGAAGGGGATTGTGTGAAGAGTAATCCAGAACCCCTCTACCTCTGAAACATCAAGTAAAGAAGCAACTGATAAATAATGTATTTCAGAAATGTTACTAGCTGAAGTGATTGCCAACAAGAACAGTTTTCTCAGAAAAGCATTTTAATCTGCAGAATCTACAAATTCAAAAGATGCCAAGGTCAGCTAAGACCCAAGGTAGTACAGAAAACCAAAGTGCATGTACAGTTAAAATATACATTTTATAAATGTCTTGCGAGTCTTTAATGATTTTACAAGAGAAAAGCTGAAGCCTTTGTGAAAAATTAGAAATGGCTCCAGGAGGCAGATCAAGTAGACTACTGGATAAAATTGGCACCAGGATTGGTGTATGTGTGCGTGTGTGTGGGGGGGGGCGGATCCAAAACAAATGGTAAATGGCAAGTCACATTATGAGAAAACACAAGCTGCTTAAATTGTGGCGGGGGGATAGAATAAATCAGAGAATTATGACCAAGTTATACAAATAGGTAAAGAAAATAGTACTTGCAAAAAGTTGCAAATACATATAGTTCAGGACAACAGTAAGCAGCAGTAGCACTGAGAATGAGAAGCAAAAAAGGACTAAAAGCACATCAGCAAGATGAAAACGGGGGGGGGGGGTAATTAAACAGGATTATGCAGAACAGCAAGAGGAGGAAAATAGTCCAAAGGAGGGGAGAAAACAGCAGTCATGTACTTACCACAACTTGGCATCTGTGTTATCCTATTTTTATTATTCCTCATGACTGTGTCAGATCCAATCCAGCACTGCACACAAATTCGATTCAAGGCTCACGCTCCTCACTCTCCCATAATCCCCTTAGGCACTCTAACCCTCAGATCAATTTTGCTGAAGAAACCAAGGAGAATATAAACTTTAAAGAAGGGGAAACGAAGCCCAGGAGCCAAAGACTTCAGCTTCCTCAGGTACCCCACAGAGCACGGATGGGGGAAGGTAGGCAGGAAATGAGGAATAATGAAATAGGATAACACAGATACCAAGTTATGGTAAGTACATAACTGCTGATCTGATGGTATCCATTTCATTATCCTCACAAAAGGGTCAAAATCCCCAGCTACAAGAGAACTTTAGGCGGCCCTAAGGAAGGATGTGCCTGAGCACCATGGCACAAAAAGATGCTCCGTTTCTGGAGACAATATCCAATCTGTAATCAGAATCGAAGGTGTGAGGAGTGGACCAAATGGCTGCAGCACAAATGTCATCTATAAACACCCTTGCAGAAAAAGCTGGCAAAGTAGCAATCGACCTGAGTGAGCCCTAGGCGGACAAGGTAACTCTAGGCCCTTGAGAGAACAGACGATGGAAATACAGTTTGAAATCCATTTGGAAATTGTTACCTTAGACACCACCAGATCATGTCTGTTCAAAGAGAAAGCTACAAACAATTGATCAGATTTCCTAAAAGGTTTAGTCTTGTGCAAGTAAAATCTTAACTGTCTATGTACATCCAGTGTATGGAGGAGATCTTTACCTTTGGTGGAATGATTTTAAAAAAGACAGGTAACTGAATAGACTGGTTGATACTATTTTCAGTGGCTACCTTGGGCATGAAGGAAGGATTAGTTCTCAAGGCCACCCTGTCATAGGAGGTTACTAGGCTTTTGGCCCTGAGGCCCTTAGGCCTAGCCAAGAGTTTAGCCCATGTTTAAACAATCAGCACCTGATGCCCCTGTCCAGCAGGGACATGGGTAGAATCCCAGGGGTATATTGTCCATTTCCCATCCAGTTATCCAGGTTGCGCTTGAAAAGGGGTAAAGAGGTACTCTGCTTTATGTGGACAGGAAGTCTATTCCATAGATGGGGGAGTCTCTGGGACACAAATCTGTCCCACCAACAAGTCTTGTTGATGTCACAGACCAGGTTGAGGCCGCACGTATAGGTTACTAGAGTGGAGCTTGACTTGTGGATATGCAGCAGTCCCATCAAGGTGGGGTCAGTGATCGCCTTGTATGCCAGACAGAGGTCACCTTTGAGGACTCTGTATGAATGCATCTGTCCTTGTGAAAAATTATACAAGGCGGCTTGGATAACGAGGCCTGTAATTCCAAGACTCTCTTAACTGACGTTATGGCCACAAGAAAGGCAGTCTTCCAAGACAGGAACTTAATATCACAGGAATGAACAGTCTCAAAAGGGTTTTGACTGAGACACTGCAACATCATAGTCAAATTCCAAGGGGAAGAAGGATCTTTGACAGGAGGCCTGAGGAGAAAAAAACTTTCATGAAGGCCTTGCATAGACTCGAGGAAAAGGTAGGCTTGTCTACTAACATGAAAACTGGAAATGGCCACCAGCTGCAGCTTTATGGTATAGAAACTGGCACCGTCTTGATAAAAAGGTAAAAACAGAAAAATATCCAAAACTAGAGCTGAGAAGGGGTCAAGATTTCTTTCAGCAGCCCAAAAGGAAAACTGTTTCCACTTACTTTTGTAGAGTTTTTGAACTGATGGTTTCTGAGAGGCCAGAATCATGTTCTTTACAGGGAAAGCCAGCCTGGACTCTCTTAGTATCATGGGAAGTGGAGAAACCATGTGGTTAGATGAAAGGATCAGAGATTCAGAGTTTGCAGTTCCAAGGGACAAGCGATTAGATCCGGTGAGGGATCTAGTATCCATGGAGGATACTTCAGATGGGACCGCAAGAAAAGAAACCACACCTGACGAGGCCAGAAAGGGGCAATGAGGACCATGAGACACTTCAGTCTGTGGACTTTCTGCAGTACCTTGGGGATCAACAGGACAGGTGAATATGCATAAAGGAAACCCGGAGGCCAATCATGGACTAAAACATCCCTCGTGGTCTGCCCCTCTGGAGGGGGATCAAGGCAAAGTACCTGCTGCATTTGTTGTTCATTGAAGATGCAAAAAGGTCGCAGGAGGGTTGGCCCCATTGGCTGAATATCTGTGATGCCACTGATGCATTGAGGGACCACTCATACAGGCTCAAGATGGACCTGCTGAGTGTGTCTGCCAACATGTTGGATTCCCCAGGTATGTGTGTTGCAAATAGAAAGTGAATGAAAGCAATTGCCCATTCCCACACTCTCATGGTCTCTATGCACAGCAAATTAGTACATGTTCCCCCTTGCTTGTTGATATACCAGACTACTGACATGTTGTCTGTATGAACTGCAATTGTTCCCAGAGGAAGGCAATCCTGGAAGGCTTTTAACATCAGGAGGACTGCTCTCATCTCTAGAACATTTATGTGCAACTTAGTCTCTGTACGGGACTATGCGCCTTGGGCCATTCTGCCCTGTAAATGCAATGCCTGCATCGGCCGGTTGAGATGTACCCTCAGCAGCATTAGAGATCAACCTCATCGAGCAGCTGGCAAGAGAAAATAGAGTGGTGAACTGAGGTAAGATCTTTTTGAGGTCCACTGCAGACAAACTCAAACAGATTTGGTTAGTTCAGCAAACAGGTCTCTTTGGAGGTGGGTAAAATGCACCAAACAGTTAAACAGGGAGCGTCAGAAGAGGAGAGGGCAACCTTGGGGCCAGGGATCTCGCCAAGCTTGAAGAAACTAGAGATACTAAGAGACTCATCTCTATCTGGGCTCTGAGGAAGCTCATCATCATCCTGTCCATATCAGTGGGAAAATGGCTCCTGGAAGATCTGGAGGATGCTGAAAAATAGGTGGATTTAGCTGGGCAAGCAAGCCTGGACCCTGAAGCAGACCTATGGTGGCCTTGATCCAAAGATTGGCTCCGATGCCTAGGAACTAAGTGCTTCGGATCCTTGGTGGATTCTGAAGGAGAGCCCTGAAAAAGTACTATCATATCCAACGAATATGTTGGATCTGACAACTAATGAACCACCCTCTTCAGATCCAAAGGCCTCCAATCTGAGGAGACCTCAGGACCTACTGACTAATTTGTTGATGCCAAATCAGAGACGGCCAAAAGCAGTTACAGATCCGAGGATCCCTGATCCGAAAACCTAGGCCATTTCTGAGACAGAGAAGGAAAAGCACCTGGGGAAGCAGATAGGGCTTTCCTTTTTGCATCCTTAGGGCCTGAAGAAATAGAAGGGGAATTCAAGACAAAAGGACTCCCTTGAGCTATGCCTTTTAAAATCAACTTATTTTGGCAGTCCAACAGCACTCAAAGGTTGACTGCTGCACAGACAGAGAAATCAGCCTCAAGATGGTAAGTGCCCAAAATGTAGACACACTTCTTGTGGGTGCCAGAATTTGGCATCTTGCGCCCACAAGAACAGCGCCTTTTAAATCCAGTAGGTTTGCCTTTCTCAGACATACCTAACAGTCAGACAAACACACACACACACACACACACACACACACACACACACACACACACACACACACACACACACACACACACACACACACACACCAAAAAAACTTCTGCCAAGTAATCACAGACAACTACAAGTATAGAAACCAAAAAAGACACAAAGCGCCAACTAAGCAAAAGGGGGGGATTACACAAAAGCCCTAATACCAGTGACAGCTACAAAAGAGAGGGGAGGATAGCTGAAAGAGAACTATTTAAACCCAACAAAAAATTAAGTCACTTATCTGAAAAACTCTTGTAAAAAAACAAGAGCAGTAGCTCTGAGCCAGGAATCACCTCTGTGCGTAAACACAGTAAAT
Source organism: Protopterus annectens (assembly GCF_019279795.1). Classification (NCBI taxonomy): domain Eukaryota; kingdom Metazoa; phylum Chordata; order Ceratodontiformes; family Protopteridae; genus Protopterus; species Protopterus annectens. The sequence continues at coordinate 377,586,442 of NC_056747.1, read as the reverse complement.
GAGATCTGAGGGTTAGAGTGTAGAAGGGGATTATGGTATGGGGGGGAGCTTGAACCTTGAATCTATGTTGTGTGTACTGTTGGATCAGATCCAAGACCCAGTCATGAGGAATAATGAAATAGATAACATCAGATCAAATAAAAGAAAATTAATAGCCAGTTAGGTTAAGATGCTATAGTGGAAGGGTCTTCCAAGATGGGTGCACACTGAGTAACATCTTAATTTCAGTTCTCCCAGTGTGAAAAAAAGAAACTCGGAAAAGACAGCCAGTGAATTCATCTTTTTGAGGAAATTTCACTAACTATTAATTGCAATGCCTGGATGGCAGCAAAAAAAAAAAAAAATAATTCAGAGAACATAAAAAAGAAAATCGATCACAAAAGTTCAGAGGAAAACACTATCTAGGAAGTATCTTGCAGCTGTTTAGCAAAAAGCTGTTCAAACCCCAGCTTTGGTGTAAGACATGATTTCCAATAGTTTAGAGGAAAATAAGTCAAATGTGATTATTGCTGATTAAAACACTGGAGTGCATTAATTCAAATAACAAAAGGCTGGAAAAATTATAGATCATCTAAATAGGTATTCAGATGAGCTGATAAAACTGCTAAAATCAGAGTCGACATCAAGAAAAGCTGGCTGATAATGTGACTGCTCAAGAAGAGATGCTTCAAAAAATGGCAGAATTAGAGGACAGAGCATGTGGAAAACCTAAGACTTTCTGCCATACCAAAGAAACTGGAAGGAACAGGCTGTATTAATTTTAAGAAAGTACAAATAAACAACTGGACTGGTATTCCAAATCAGGAGCTGTTAATTGAAAGGGCACAATGTGTGTATGCTCCAAACCTGGCCATGAGAAAGCAAACCAGACTTTTAATAGTAAAGAAGCAATCCTCCCAGCAGAAAGTGATGATTGTGACAAAAATGTGGAAAAAGCACAAAGTACTAAAAGTAGGAGACCAGCAGAGTGCTTGTTGAAAATGGTTACTCACTGTACACCAGGCAGAAGATGATTAAATGTATTCCAGCAATCAGTGAATGTTGAGAAACAGATGTAAGAGTTAAGCTGCTATATCCAGCTATTTTAGAACATTTTTTTTCTGGAGAGTCGAAATCATTCTTTGATGCAGAATATGGTAAGGAGGAAAGTTTATCCAAAAAAAGCAAGTTATCAAACAGGAGGGGATTCTGCTTTGTACTCTTCTCATAATAAAGCCCATACAGAGACTATATCAGTGAAACCTTTTACAATGTTCCAACGGAAAATGCTTGAGAGAGAGAGAAAAAAGCACAAGAGTTGACTAGGAGAATCAGGAGTACATTGAAAATGAACTAGTGCCTGGCTTTGAGAAATGGAGAACAACAGGAAGAAAACCAACAACTCAAAAACTGATGAATAAATGTGGGATTACAAAGAATTAATTATATTTGTGAAATATGATGGAACAAAAATAACTGTAAATACTGGACTTTTTTGACTTTATTAAACTTGTAGAGGACTCCAAAGCATATGCCCTACTTCATGTCATGTTTGGAAGATTTAGGAGAGGGGAACAGGAAGGAGAGAGTTAACTGACATGTACTGCATGCTATAAACTAAAGCTTTTTTGGTTACTTTTGTGTGTAATAGGGATACTAAAGTAAACAGGAGCCACTATTTTCCTTTTGTTCTTCTTGCTCAGTTTTAAGAAATCTAGGCATTGCAATGTAAAAAGGGAAGAAAGGCTGGACAAAAGAGCATGATACAAGTAACACTGATATGTCTTTTCTTACTTTTGCACAGGGGAATGACTGGATTAAGACCCTTGTCTTGATTTAGTAACAAGTTAAGCAAATAAATAAAAAGAACATTGACTATAATGAATACTGAAGAGTGTTTCCCTCTAGCAAATAAATGTTTACAGTCTAATATGTGAAGTAGAATGCAACTGTGTATCTAGTTCTTGTGTTTCTATGGCGACAATCTAAAAGGAGCAATAAAAACAGAATACTTCTTCCTTTTAATGCCTAGAAGATAACATTTTCTGAAAGTAGCAAAGTCGTTTTCTTCATTTGGGAAAGGAATAAATATAAGACAAAAACAGACAGCACTTAGTGGAAGTAGAAGCACATGCATCCTAGCTAAGATAATATTCATTATTGGTTAATTCAAGCCTGTGAGTGTGGCTGTCAATCTGTGACAACTGTTCCTATTAGGAGGCTTAAACTTCATTATTTAAAGATGTACACATTTTTGTGTGCTAATATTAAATTAATAGGTTTTGAGACTATTCTGGAGGTGTGTGTTTTTTTGTTTGAGGGTTTTTGGAAAGAACTGAACATGTGAATTTGACAATGAAAGGATTTCAGAACGGTAAGTCAGAGGAGTATCTGGGACACAGAAAAAGGGGAGTGCTTATATCAACTACAAGAACGGCTCTAATAGTGATAGAAGAGGGAAAAAATAATAATGGCAGATCTGTAGTAATAAGGGGCTACTAGCAAGGGAGGAGGATTATGCCTGCATGTATTTATATTCTACCTAATCTCCTACAATGGAGCTTGAGAAAATTGTGGGGGTACTAATAGTCTTTCAGAAGGGAATATTACTTATAGGTGGGGAGTGGAATTTGATTTACAATAGTAAGGATGTATATGGGGGACCTAGAAGGGAAAAAACAACAAAAGATGGTAGAGTTTATAAAATATTTGGTATGGAAGATGTGAATTCAGTAGGAGGAGTATGGAGAAAAGTTACATATTCCTCAAGTTATAAAAACTGGACTAGGCTAGACAGAAATTATAGTTCAGAGGAACATGTGCATTTAATTGGAAGTTTTGATATGAATTCAATGCCTATTTCAGGTCACGTGCTAATAATAACTAAAATAAAAATGCAGAGTAATGAAATAAAAAAAAAGACACTGGCACTTCCCCACCTATCAGTTAAAAAGACAGGAATTTAAGGAATGGGTAGTGGAAATTATTCAAGAGTTATTACAGAAGATAGAACTTTCTTCTGAAAATATAGCTAGAGAGTGGAATGAAATTAAAGTGGAGTCTAAAAATAGGGTGGAAATAAAAGAAAAGTGATATGGTTAACAAGTAAAAGAATCATTTAGAGGGACTGAAAGTTTGAAGTATTGCATAACAGCGGGAATCTCACAGAAGAAGAAGAGGCGCAACTGCAGAAGGCTAAAGAGAAAATAAGGGACTACTTTGGTAATATGCATGAGTTTAGAAAGATTACAACTGTTATTTGATAATACCTCCAGAGCACAACATTTTTTAGCACAATGTTTTAAGCAACAGAAGGTAGAAAGGGTTGTTGCCAAGCTTAGGGAGCCTATAACAAGGAACTAACCAGAAATACTGTAGGGGTATTAGAAATATTTTGAAAATTTTATGAAAATCTGTATAAAGCAGAGAATTATGGAAATATTTATGCAAGAATTAAATATGCCAAGTTTAGAGGTAGATGAGGCTCAATTACTAACAGGATAGGAAGAGATGTGATACAAACTGTGACATATAACCAATCTACAGGAACGGTCCCAGGACTAGAAGGCATTCCAGTGGAAGTTTGGAAGCTAGGAGGGAAGAAAGTGAAAAGATCTGGAAGGTTTTGTTTAACATTATTTTAAAAGGAAGAGAAGCACCTCCCAAAGAAAGCAGTGGTGGCAGTTACCTAAAAATGGCCAAGACCCATCAAATAAGAAGTTATGTACCTACCATAATGTTCCATGTTAGTTGTCTTCTCTCGCCTTCTTTCTTGCTTGATGGGTTCGGAGCCGATCCCTCGGCTCCGACTCGGCACTTGCTTTAGCTCGAGAACTCCTTTTACCAGCTCGAGGCAGCCCCATATCCCATGATGCAAGGCAGGAAGTACCCAGATCTCGTTTGTTGACAAAAGGGCAATAACACCAAGCATAAACAATACTTCCCAAAGGAAGAAGAAACTTACAAATGGAAAAAGGACCAGGTCTGAATGGTCTTTAGTATTATAGTTTCTTATACAAGGTCTGTCCAGGCCAGGGGGAAGGAGGGAGGGTCGCAAGAAAGAAGGCAGAGAAGACAACTAACATGGAACGTTATGGTAGGTACATAACTTCTTAATGTTAAGTTGTCAATCTCGCCTTCATTCTTGCTTGATGGGACCGCGTCCCTAGCACCTCTATCCTGGGTGGCTCAATGGAACAAACTCTTGAGGACTGTAGAGCCAAAACTGGCTCTGTCCCTGGAGGCCAAGTCCAATTTGTAATGGGAAACAAAAGTGTGAGGAGTGGCCCAAGTGGCCGCTGCACAAATAGTGTCTAAAGGCAGTCTAGCTTGAAAAGCTGTAGAAGTAGCTAAACTCCTAGTTGAATGTGCTTTAGGTTTTGAGCACAGCTGTTTTCCCCTGATCGTATAAATTTCAGTGATGACCGAAGAAAGCCATCTGGACAAAGTCACTTTAGAAACAGGAAGGCCTTTTATTATCCACATAGGAAACAAAAGTTGATCAGATTTTCTAAATTTTTGTTCTGTCCAAATAATATCTAAGCTGACGGTGGACGTCAAGATAATGTAGCTTTTGTTCAGCTCTATCTGAATAGTTAGGAAAAATACAGGGAGATCAATAGATTGATTCAGATTGTTTTAGCGACCTTAGGTAAAAGGATGGATTAGTTCTCAAAGATACTCTGTCTTTGTGAAAAATCAAATAGGGGGGTCGAACCGAAGAGCATGAAGTTCAGACACCCTCCTGGCAGATGTAATAGCCACTAGGAATAAAGTTTTCCAAGAAAGATATTTCAGGGAACAAGAAACAGCTGGCTCGAAGGGGAAGAATCAAGGATGTCAGCACTAAATTTAAATCCCACTGAGGAGGAGGATTCCTGATTGGAGGCTTTAGTAGGAAAATTCCTTTCAAAAAGGCCCTGCAGAGCCTATGGGACATAATATTATGATCTGCTATCCCGACATGAAAATTAGAAATAGCAGCCAACTGAACTCTGACTGTGGAAGAAGAGGAGCCTGCATGGAAAATCTCTGCTAAGAAGTCCAGAACTGCCTGAACAGGGGCAGTAAAAGGATCAATATTTTGGGCCTTAGCCCAATAAGAGAAACGTTCCATTTGCTTGTGTAAATCCTCCTGGTAGAGGATTTTAGTGAAGCTACTATGATATCTCTAACTGGGTTAGAGATCAAAGGAAGCCTGGCTAAGGAAGGAAGTGGAGCAACCATGCTGTGAGGTTGAGAGAAGGGATTGACCGGTGCAGCTGACCGGATTGGTGAATCAGTAGATCTGGCACTGGGTCCAGATGCCACGGCTGCACCAAAGGTGATGATGGAGGAACGGAACCAAACTTGTCGAGGCCAGTAAGGGGCAATGAGAATCAATTTGGCTCTCAAAGCGGTAGCTTTCTGGATCACCTGAGGGATCAGAGGAAAAGGAGGAAGGCATAAAGAAGTCCCTGGGGCCAATCCTGGGTCAGAGCGTCTCTGGGGGATGGCCTGATAGAGGAAGAGGCTGAAGAAGTCTGGACATTTGCTGTTTTGGGGAGTAGCAAAAAGATCGCAACATGGACGACCCCATTCCAGAAAAATCTCTTCCGCTATGGATTGGTTGAGAGACCACTCGTGAGGCATGAGAATAGCTCTGCTCAATCTGTCCGCTATAATGTTGGTTTTCCCAGGGATATGCGTTGCTACCAGAAACCGATGAGAGGAGATCGCCCATTGCCATAGTCTGAGCGCTTCTCGACACAAGGGGTAGGACTTGGTTCCGCCCTGTTTGTTGATATACCAAACTACAGACATGTTGTCTGTGTGGACTGCAATTGTCCCTACGGGAAGAAAGTCGTTGAGGGCTTGCAACGTTAAAAGCACTGCTCTCATCTCCAGGACATTTATGTGCAGATGGTACTCGAACGGTTGCCACGCCCCATGAACCATCCTGCCCTGATAATGACCCCCACCCGATCAGGGAGGCATCCGTGGTGACGGTGGCTATCGGGGACTGAGGTACAAAGCACCTGCCTTGGTGAACCTGAGACGATGTGATCCACCAAGCAAGATGTTCTTTGCATGTTTGTGTCACCAGAATCTGGTGACGCATTGGGAGTTGCTGGTATGACCACTGTGTGAACAGCATCCACTGAAGGAGGCGCATGTAGAATCGAGCCAGGGAAGAAGAGTGATGGCCGCAGCCATAAGACCTAACACCTTTAGAACCATTCTGGCCTGTACCTTCTTGCTGGCCAGAATGATCCTGACATGAGTCTGAATGTCTGAAACTCTTTGTTCTGTAAGGGTAGCTGACATCCGAACAGTGTTTAAGTTTGCGCCTATGAAGGTAATAGACTGGCAGGGCGATAAGGATGATTTTTCGTAGTTGACTGAGATGCCCAAATGAGAACAAAGGTCTATTGTGTAATCCCTGGCTTGTATAAGCTGATGCCTGGTGGTGGCTGACAGGAGCCAGTCGTCGAGATACGGAAACACCTGGAATCCTTGACGTCTCAGGTGAGCCGTGACCACTGCCATGCATTTGGTGAACACTCTGGGGGCTGTAGTGAGACCAAAGGGCAGGGCTCTGAACTGGAAATGACTGGACCCCAGCCGAAAGCGGAGAAATCTCCTGGAGCGTCTGTGAATTTTGATGTGATAGTACAGATCCTGAAGATCTATTGAGCACATCCAGTTGTCCTTCTGTAAGAAGGGTAGAATTGACTGAAGAGTGACCATTCAGAATCTTGTCTTCCTGACAGACTTGTTGAGTCTGCTGAGATCCAATATTGGTCTCCAGTCTCCCGTCTTTTGGGGACCAAAAGAACCTTGAGTAGATTCCGGCTCTGAATGGTCTATAACTGGCTGAATGGCTCTTTTTGCAGTAGTTTTATGATCTCTAACTCTGCAATGTCCCTTAGACCGGTGGTACATCTGGAAGGGAACTTGAGGGAAGGGACTTTCCTCGAAAGGAATTATGTAACCCTTGGATATGATCGACTGTACCCATCTGTCTTGAGTGAGGGAATGCCAGGCTTCTGGGTACAGTGATAATCTTCCCCGACTGCCTCCAAGGAGGGACAGCCGGGCAACACCTCAGGGATGCTGAAAAGGCTTCTCAGGAAGAGACTCCCTGTTGCCCTGATTCTTGGACCCCTCTGCCTCTAGAGCGTCTGTTGTTGTTACCCCTCTGCCTCTAGGGGTAAACTGACCACGTGAATCGCGTGACTCCTTGAGATTTACGGAACCACATCTTCCCACCCTTCTGTCCTTTGGGATAAGGCCTAGAAGGGGTGGAAAACGACTCCAACAGCAGAAAGAGTCTTGCCGCCCTGCTCACACCTGGTCAAGGTTTCTTCACCTGAGGGCCAAACAAAGCTGACCCATCAAAGGGAGAATTTGTGAAGGACGCCTTAAAGGATCCAAAATCACATAGCCGCATCCAGGCTTGGCGCCTAAGAGCCACACCTGTGCCTGCAGCTCTACTCCATCAGCAGCATAAGATATTAGCCGCATGGAGGAGTTAGCAATGGAATTGAGGGTTCCTAGCTGCGAAGCAATCTTTTCTTGGGCCCCTGCAGCTGTAGGATCCTGAACTACTTCTCCCAGCTCCTTCAGGATATCTCTGGAGTCTGGTGAAGTGACAAAGATAATTCAGCAACGCATAGCAAAGGTCGCTGAGGAAAACATCCGCTTACATGCCTATCCATGGTCCTAGAGTCCTTGTTAGGAGGATGGACAGGCACGGAAGGATCTGCAAGTTCCTTTTGGTGGCCGCAGCCACCACCATGGCATCAGCGGGACACCCTTGGTAAGGAATTGTTTGTCACTAGGGGCAGTTATAAATTTAGAAGGCCTCCTAGGGACTGGTTCTACAGAGTCAGGAGCTGTCCACGCCTTTCGAGCTATAACCTGCATAAGGGGTCGAAGGCGGAGACACCCAGGAGGTGGAGGGCCGAGATCCAAACGCCTAGGTATACTGACTCATCCTCAGAGGGATTGTTGGTGGGCCAGTTTCCCTCTGTTTCAGAAGTTCTAGGATGTCTGAGAAGGAGACATCCTCAGAGGATCTAGGGATCCCTCTGACTCATCAAAGTCAGTATCCAAGTGACAGACTCAGGGAGTCTACATGCTTCCTCTTACAAGTCCTCTTCCTAGGAGGATCTCAAACATCAGGAGAATCCTCGGAAGAGGGGAAATTCCCAATGGGGAAACCTGAGGCGGAGGATCTCTGGGTCCTGTAGCAAGAGAAGTGGCAGAGATGTCAACAGGTACAATAGAGGGAGGAGCTACGGGAAGAGACTGCTGACTGATACCAGTGGCCAGTACACTCTTCATCACCTCGAATGCTCCCTCCCAGGCAGGTCCGAGACCCCGCTCCAAGAGCTAGGAACTCCGGGGCCACCGAAGGGAAGTCTCCGAGGCAGATGTCGGAGCCGAGCTCACCAAGGCCGAGGCTCCAAGGGAAGAGCGACAAGGGTCCGATGCCACTCACCCCTCGGAGGAGACCATGGAAGCCCGACCACGAATCCCTCTAAGGAAGAGGAGATAAGAGTAGGGGCTGAAGGAACAGAAGGGGTATCCGTCCTCCAGCCGTAGCAGTAACCATGCCGAAGACTCCAACTCCAAGCTCTGAGGTAGAGTTGAAGGAGGAACTGTAACGGGTGACCAACAGTCGCCTGCTGAGACGGACTGTGTAGCAGCCAGTACCTGTGACTTGAGCAATCTACTGTCTAGGTCATGGTCTGACAACCTGGATGACCTTGAAGATCGATAGAAGAGGCGGGGACCTCGACCTCTTCCTGGAATGGGTCATCGGAGCCGATACTGATCCTGTCGGCACCGACGGAGCCGATCGGAGCCGACACCGATGCCTGTGCCACATGGGTGTCGGAGCCGATCGAGCCGACACGATGCCCGGAGCCGGTCGGAACCGACACCACAGTGGTCAAAGCAGATTCACCGATAGCCATCGCGCCAAAGCTAGTGGATTCCAGAATCGCTCCAGCCGAGCGATCTCGACTCTATACGGAGGCCACAGGCTTAGAAACAGAAGCCTGGGTCTTGGCAGATTTAGTTGATTTTGTGGGCCGACTTAGCCGGAGAGCCCTCCGGCAAGACCCCTGAGAATCAACTTATTCTCTCCTGCAGGACTCTCTGGCTGAAGGAGTGACAAATAGCACAGGAGTCCTGCAGGTGAAGAGGGCCTAAACAGTACAGGCAAGAAGTGTGACCGTCTGTCAGAGACATCTTCTGACAGCACGAGTCACACTTCTTAAAACCTGAAACCCTCTCTTTAGACATGGTGCCTAACAAAACACACACACACCAGTCCAATTAATTAAACTAATACCAAAAGGGTATTTAGTAAAAAATACCAACACACACACCCTAACAGGGGGGGGGATGGGATAGGGAAATTAACTGACTAAAAAAATTAAAAGAGACAGGGATTTCTGTCAGAAAAGTTAAATTAAAGTTAAACTATCAAAACAAAAGTTTTAACTAAAAGGGGCTTAAATGTCACAAATGTGAATTACTTACCAGGAGCTGGTAAAGAGAAGACCTCCCAAGCGAAGCGGCAAACGAGATCTGGGTACTTCCTGCCTTGCATCATGGGATATGGGGCTGCCTCGAGCTGGTAAAAGGAGTTCTCGAGCTAAAGCAAGTGCCGAGTCGGAGCCGAGGGATCGGCTCCGAACCCATCAAGCAAGAATGAAGGCGAGATTGACAACTTAACATTCCAGCTTCACACAGGCTCATTTTTATTTTAAACTGTATTTCCATAACAGATACAAGAATGGCAAAGATGTTTCCAAAACTGCAAAACTGACAGATACAGATCAATGTGGTTTTGTGGAGATGAGACAAACATCTGACAACATTAATAAAACAATGAGGATCCAAAGAAAACCAGAGACGTACATTAATTTGTTTGAAACACATTTCGGCAGTTGTACGGTTGTGCGACTTTAAATGTCAAATCACAACACTCCGAACATACCAAGATTTCGTAAATGATAATCCTGATAATGAGATTCAACCATTTTCAAAATCAAAAAAGTTACATACAGCATTATGCAAGGGGGCAAGCCTACCCTGCACCCCCCCACTTTAATATACAAACTCCGAGATAGCACTACAGTGAGGGAAAGGATTAATTTCCTGATCCCTGCTATAGTGCGATCTGCACCCAAAATACCCACTTCAAATTTGTGAATGCCAATGTGCATTCGCTCATTTGAAAGTCACCCTTTTTTTTCATAATTTTGGAGATCTGGAGGTTGTACTTTTGCACTTTGGCAAATCATATAACCTCCGTATGAACAAATGAATATACACCGAAAGCAAAATGTAAGAAAACACCACTGTTGCTGGAGTGACAATGCAAAGAAAGCATGCAACAGGGTAAGCTGGGATTTTATGAGAAAGGAAATTAAAACATTTGCATTCCCTGATAAAATTATAAGGTTGATTAGAGGGATATACGAGGGACTGGAGGGGAAAATTAAAGTGGGGGGAGCTCTTCTCTGATAAGTTGTGTTTGAGCAGAGAAACCACGGTTGTTCTTTTCCCATTTGTTATTTGTGTTACATTTAACCCTACTGGCAAAGAAAATAAGGGACTAAGAAATTCAAGGATACAATTGATATTGTAGTCAAGGAAAATTGGCTTTACTTGCAGATGATGTTATTTTAAACAAGATAAAACTAGAAAAGGAGATTTCAGTGCTGTGGAACATTCTGAGACAGACAGTTTCAAGTCTTTTTGGGGGTCTATATCACTTCAGCAAAGTGACAGTTCAGCAAACAGCATTTCATCAGAAATGCCATTCATTGACATCAGCTTTTGTGGGGGGGCTGTGCCCCCCACTAATTATACAAACCAACTCCGAGATAGCACTACACTGGGGAAGGGGCAAATTTCCCGATCCTCACTGTACCATGATCTCAATATGAAGAGTTCGAAGAACAGCATGTTCGATGTAAGTGAACCAAAAATGCCATTCACTGAAATGAATTTTTGCTGAAGTGATATATACCCCTTTTTGGGATATAAAATTAATGAAGATAAAACAAAGGCAACAATTGTAAACTATGTGCCCAAACACAAATTGGTTCAGCAATATCCATATTTATGGGGACATGATGAAATTAAAGTACTTAGGAGTATGGATTAGAAAGGATTCTGTTTTGGAAGGTAAGGATACATGGGAAAAGACTAAGTAAAAGATAATACACAAGATGAGAAATTGGAAGCTCTATTTTATGGATATGGATTGAGAGATACAAGTAGTGAAAATGTTTTAGTTCTTTTAGTTTTATACAAAGGTCAGACATATTTTTTTCAATCAAAGGAGAAACTGTGGATAGCAATTAATAAAGAGTTGAAGGATGTTAAATGGGAAGAGAAGATGGCACGAGTCAAGTGGGATAAGTTGATCCTTTCAACAGAAGGAGGTGGTTTGGGATTACCTAATTTGAAGGGATAATTCAGAGCTACACAGTAAAGGCACTTACGCATAACACAAGCAGAAGGCTATAACTCAAATTGGATAGGGATTGTGATAAAACAACAAAATAAGGAGAGACTGGGGTTTTGGATGCAGATCTTTAAGGAGAATAACGATATCCATACGTAATATTATATTCATAAAATAGCAGAAAGTATTCTAAAAACTAAGCCAACATAGGGATGGAGAAAGGAGATTTTGCTGATAGGGATTACTGCAATTATGGGTATAGAGAATAGGCAAGAAGGTGCTAGAATTTACTTAGGAAAACTGGCAAAGGAACCAAGATATTGGGAGCAAATAATTAGAGAAGGAAAGGTAATAAAATGGGAAAAGGCTCACAATTTGGACTGCAGGCTAGAGACCTCCTTCTCTATCACGGATTGATATCAGACTATAGGCAAACAAAGACATAGGGGGATCCTAAGTGAAAGTCCAGCACTGGTAAAGTCTGTAGTAGAATCTAGAACAGAAGCTGATGTTAAAAATAGGATAATTAGTAGGACATATAAAATACTGCATGATAACTATAGGAGTCAATCAGAGGAAGTTAGAGAGTATTGGGAAGTAGGATTGGATAAGCAATTCACAAAGAAACAATGGGGGATGTATGTACGGCTCCCAAATATGCAACAAAGTCTAGAAGATTTAGAATCTTTTCTTTGAAGTGTTTGATTAAGTATTTTTATCCCCCAAGCAGACTCCAAAGAATGTTTCCTCAGGTAGATTGCAAATGCTGGAGATTTGACTGGGAACATATTTTTTGAGTGTGCAATGAGTTGGTAGACCTTAAAAGTTCCCTGCAGAGTACTTGGTCAGAAAATATGGGTGAGCAAATTAGTGTAATTAAGGAAATTATTATTGGAAATGCCAGACATAGAAAGGCCATGCTGAGTTTAATTCTGGAGGCTGCCAGAAAAAGCAGTTACTAGAAAATGGAAATCAAAAGCCTAAATCAACCGTAGCAGAAGCAGTGAATAGAGTAACATGGATAACAGAACTGGAAGTGGTATCTTTTGAAAATGGTAGGAGCAAATTGCATAGAAAAAATGGCAACTGTGGAAATACACATACAGATTAATATTCTGGAGGAGGAATGAGGTTTGAGGGAAAGCAGGAATTGAATGAGCTATGTAATCTTCGAATGACTATGTATAATGTTTGCAACTGAAAATATGCCAATATTTAATTATTTATTTGCCATTTTTTACCGGGAAAGTCCATTTGGCCAAAAATGAGCCCATTTTCAATGGAGGCCCTGGCAGAAAAGCTCCTAGTACAGTTTTACAATACAAATCACTATTTTACAGTAGAAGTCATCAGTTTATAATTTATACATAGTTCATTAATAAAAATCAAATACAGTTTGTAACTTGTATACATATTTCACAGTAATAATCAAAAGCAGTTTGTCACTTATACATAGTTTAAAGTATTAAAGTATTAAAGTAACAAGTACATAGTACACTGAGGACATAAAAATTGACAGGACATGAAATAATAAAAATATATGGGAGTGTGCGTTAATGGAGCATAATTAGGTAAGAATTGAGAGCAGGTGATAAGGAGGAACAGACCTTAAAATTTCAGTTATTTGAGGTGAGTAACAGGCAATACAGGAAGAAATGAATATATATAGTGAAGATGAGAGGTTCATAGGTAGGTACTAGGCTATCGGCCCAAGGGCCTATGTAAGCCTAGCCATCAAGGTTCCCTGGCTTACTCCACCCAAGAAAGTTATTTTCCTATGCCATTGTCAAGCACAGACACAGAAGTGATCCCTGGGGTGTATTTCTTATTTCCCATCCACTCATCAAAATTTTCCTTGAAGAGTGCTAATGAAGAACTTTGCTTGACATATATGGGTAGCCTGTTCCAGAGTATGGGAAGTCTCTGGGCAGGAATCTGTCCCTCCATCATGTCTTGTTTATTGTGGTGACAAGGTTTAGGTCCCTAGAGCATGTAGCTCAGAGGGACTGGGATTTCTTTAGGTGTAGCATGTCCAACAGCTCTGGGTTTTGATGGAGAGCAGGGATGCAGCGGATGAAGTCAGGTGGGATGAGAACAAAAGCATTCTCAGTGAGAAGAAAGGTATGAATGGAGCGGGTTTTTAAAGGTGGAATGGTTGTTGGTGGTTCAAATTTGAGGGGGAAGGGAATTCCATAGTCGTCCTAGTGAGAAAGATAATAGAAGTGTACCAGGGGTATGCATAGGCTTGTACACTTCCATAAGGTTTTGGTTGTTGGGCCCAAGATGTCTGTTGGGCTGATGCATTTTGATGGTGGAGGAAAGCATGGGACAATTTAAAGGTTTGAAGATGAGCTTATGGGCAACAGAGAGCTGAATGTAGGAAATATAGTTAGGGAGGATCAACCAATTCAAGGAGTGGAGAGCCTCACAGTGGTGGGAGGAGGATTTGGATCCAATAGCAGACTTAGAGATCTTATTATAGCAGGAAGCAAGCTTAGACTCTAGAGAGTATTGAAGATTGGTAAGGAGAGGGCACCATACATAAGAGTGGGAATAAGATAAGTGGGAGAGATGATGTGCTTGGTTGAGGGAGTAAGATAACGATTATGGCAATATAACATGCCCAGTTTTGATGTGTTTTCCTAATATTAGTTTGCAGGTGGAAACTGAACTTTAGTTGATCATCAATAATGACTCCTAGAAGCTTTGAGTGGGGAACTATTTCAACTGGGGTTGAGTTTTGGATAGCTATGGAAAAAGAGTTCTTGTCTATTTTAAAAGATTTAGAAGAGGTAAATCTCATGATTTTGGATTTTGAAGGGTTGAGGGCAAGGTGATTATTCAGCATCCATGACTCAGTACAAGAGAATGCATCTTGAGTTAGTTTCATGAGTTTGGGTAAGGATGTGGCAGAACAGATTATGGTAGAATCGTCGGTGTATGGGATTAGCTTAGCATTTGTAATACAGTGATGAAAGTCAATGACTAAGATGTTGAACAATAGAGGGCCAAGTATGGAACCTTGTGGGACACCTGTAAGAGTGTGGAGGAAGCAAGAGATACAGTTTTTCCATTTGACAGCTTGCTGTCTATTAGAAAGGTAGCTGGAAAACCAGCTTATGGAGGAGGAAGAAAGATTAAAATGAGAGAGTTTGGACAAGAGAAGGTTATGAGAAACAGTACCGAAGGCTTTGGATAAGTCTAGAAGAAGGGTGGACACAATGTCGCCAGTCACAAGCATGATTAACGGTTTCTAAAAAAGAGAGGAGGGCAGTGGTGGTGCTGTGTCCTGGTCTAAAACCATGTTGTGTAGAGGTCAACAGTTGGCTGTCTAAGAGATAGGGTAGGAGCTGTAGGTGGATACATTTTTCGAGAATCTTAGAAATGGGAGATAGGATTGCTATAGGACAGAAATTAAAGATTTCAAAATTGTTGCCTCCTTTGTGGAGGAGAATAATGAAGGCTTGTTTCCAGAGGAGGGGTACATAAGATTCTTGGATGGAATGGTTAATTAGGATGGAGGTGGGAAAAGCTACGCCACTGGCGGCTAGCTTGAGAAAGTTAGATGGAAGTTCATCTTGGACAACTGAGCAAGGTTTCAATTTTGCAGACTTTTTTATGGTGCTAATAAGAATAGGGTTTGAAAGAGAAAGGGAGATGAATATAGGTGGAGTTGGAGAGGGTTGAGTTTGAGGAGGGAGATGGGGTCTGACATGATATATTATTAGTGAAGAATGTGGTGAGTTTGACTAATGAGTCTATAAAGAAAGAGTTAAATTGTGTAGCCAAGGATAGATCAGAAGAGTTAGGATCTGGGCAGGGGGTTCTCCTTTTTTCCAGGATGGATTACGGCAGAGATGCTGTTCCAGAACTTGTTGGGGTTTGATTTACGATCATGTTGTAGTATTGAGTAGTAGGATTTTCAGTCTCTGGTAATGTGTTTTTTTACTCTATAGCAGAGTTGTCTGTATTTGGCTAAGGAACTGGGAGTTTTATATTTCTGGTACTGTTTCCATAATTTATCTTGGAGATGCATGTGGGAGATGGTTTCTTTAGTAAGCCATGGAGTCATTTTGGATTTGACCCTTTTAGATCGGGGGGGGGGGGGGGTGAAGCTGTTAAGCAGGTTAAGAAAAAAAGTATTGAAGTAAGTAACAGCATTATCCAGTGGAAGGGTTTTTAAAGGGTTCCAGTTCATGAGTTTTAAGGAGTTGGAGAAGGTTTGAGCATTGAGAAACAGGAAATATGGTTTGTTTTCATTTATATAAATGCATGATTGACAATGACATAAATGAGAATTCAATAAAGAAGTTTCTTATTTTAAAAAAGTGAGGTGTATATGCTTTACAGTCCATCCACAAGTTTAACAGAGTCAACAAATGTCCAGTTTTTTTGTTTTTTTCAGGCACTTTTTTTCTTGTAAAGCTATATTTCCTAAATGTGACTGATGCTTTATAGTGGCTGTGCAGTGGTGCAGTGGTTAACGTTGTTGCATCACAGCAAGAGGTTCTCTGGTTCGATTCTCAGCTGGGGTGCCTTCTGTGTGGAGTCTGCATGTCCTCCCTGCTTTCGCATATGTTTCCTCTGGATACTCCAGTTTCCTACCATATTCCAAAGATGTGTCTGGAGTGTTTCTCCCCAGGCCTTTGCTGAAAAAAAGACTCTGTCCTAGCTGGATTTTCCCAGTCAACAAATATTAAATAAATACAATAAAATAGTCTCCCATTTATTTGCTGAATACAGAGTAGGTGGTCTTCTTATTAACCTCCATCTCCCAACACCAGACTTTGTTCCAGTTCCAAGGTACTCCTGATTCTTCTGGTCAACTTCTGTACTTTATTTCCTGTCTCTCAAGCATTTTCCTTTGGAACACTGGAAAAGGTTTCACTGGCAAAGTCTCTATGAGAATGAGAAGCACAGTCCGCTTTTTGCTGGCTCATATTTTGCAGGATAAACATTTTTATTTCCCCCTTAAGCCTGTTCTACATCCAAAAATGTCTTTGATCCTCCAGGAAAAAAATATTCTAAAGATAGATGGGACAGAGCAGCTTGACATTTGCTGATTGCTGGGATAAATTTTCTTCTATTCTGCCTGGTGTACAGTGAATCCTAATTTTCCATAAATAGTCTGCTGTCTCAAGTCTTTAAAATTTTTCTTTTCTGTCACAGTTGCCAGGATCAACTCTTTTGGTCTTGGCCAGGTTTGGAGCATATATTCAATGTGCCCTTTCAATTAAGAAATCCTGCTATGAAATACCAGCCCACTTGCTTATTTGTGCGTTCATAAAATATATACATTTACTTCGTTTCCCTGGTACAGAGGAAAATCTCAGTTTTTTTTCTCTGGGCTCTGTCTTCTAACATCATTTTTTTTTAAAATAGCTCTTCTTGTGAAGTCTCATACTCCACCCAACTTTTCTTTATTTCAATCTCTGATTTTTGGAGTTTTATCAGTTCATCTGAATAGCTAAAATTTCTTCTATTTTTTTTTTTTTTTTGGCAAACTTATGTTATTTGAGTTAATGTTGTGTCTTTCGGCTTATCCCGATTAGGGGTCGCCACAGAGGAACTCCGGTCCGCTAATGTTTGGTAGTGGATTTTTATGTTCTGAATTACCAGTCCTGACGCACAACCTTCAACGAAGGCATGCCCATTCACGCATGCCTCCACACAGAAGACGCTCTAGCTGAGAATCGAACGGGACAACGTCTTGCTGTGAGGCGACAATGCTACCACAGCACCACTACCGTGGGTTATGTTATTTGAGTTAATATACTCCTTCAATATTTCATTTTAATCACCTCTGACTACATTTGATTTAGTTTTCCGCTAAATTACTGGCAGCCATCTCTTGCACCAAAGGTAATGCTTGAATTGCTGTTTGCTTAACCGTGACAGTACTGTTTGCAGCCAGTGTTTTCTTTTCACCCTTTCTGGTAAATTTTCTTTCAAGTTTTCTAAATTTCTTCTTTGCTGGCATCCAGTCAATGTACTACTAGCCAGTAACTGAAATTTACTCAAGCTGACAACACTGGCTTTTATTTCCCAGATTCTTTTTCACACTGGGAGAGCTGAAATTAAGCTGTTGATAAGAGTGTAGCCATCTTGGAAGTCAGTGAGTTGGAGTTCTGAGTGTGGAACAATGAAAAGTCTGATTAATGGTAATCTCAGCAAAAGTTTCATGACAAAGGAGAGGAAACAAAGCTTCTACCAGTCTGGCAATAAAAAGGGGTAAAAGGGGTCAATACAAGGACTAAGAATCAACAAATATGGCTTTAATGCCATCAATGCGGTATGCAAATTGTCTTCCAGATAAAATAAAGTACAGAGAGTGTGGAATGTCTTAAAAAGAGGCAAAGATGTAATAGTCATGTTACAAAAAAATTCACAAGTAAACATGCAATGTGAACGCCTAATAAAGAAAGGCTTTAAAGAGGGACATTATGCAAATGCAGCAGAGGGGAAAAAAAGAGGGGTGATAACACTAATAAGGAGAAAGACTGCCCCTCCAGAAAGAACAGCAGAAGTGGATGAGGAGAGGAGTTCTGTCCTGGTAAAAAATGTACATGGGAGAAAGACTAATGACCCTGGGGAGTTTCTATTATTTCACCTAGAATAAAAAGGGTTGAATTGAAGCATTTAATGCTGGAGATGATCGAATTTAATCAGGAAACTGGAATTTAGTAATATCAAAAGAAGACATGAGTGGAGTATCAAAAAGGGGCAAGTTGCTGGCAGCTATGAAAATTATGAGGCTCTACACATTATCTGATGTTGGGGATGTTCTTCCAGGGAAGAAAAGAGATACACACATAGATCTAGCACCATATGGAACTCAATCAAGATTAGACACATGGTGTATAAGTAGGGAATATGAACACTTAATAAAGGGAATGCAATCTATATTAGTTTCCGACCGTGCATTAGTGAACACAAAACTGAAGAGACAGACTGCTACTGAGGAAAGGACAGGCACTGGAGACTCAGTGTAGGCTGGTTAAACAACAGTGTTGAAGAGAGAATCTCTAGAGAGTAATGGAAGAAATAGCAGACAGGGACAAGAAAGGCAAGCAGATGAGTTGAGGAATGTGATCTAATCAAAAAAGAAGATGAGAACAAAAAAGAAACATTAGTCTGAAAAGATTAGACAGCACAACGTTGAAAAGAATAAAATAATTACATGAAAAAAGCAATGGCCTTAGCATATCAGTGCATAATGAACTTAAGGAGTTAGAAAGGGGATGGGGGAGTAGTTAGCAGAAGCACTTGAACAAAAACAGGTTGCACTCAAAGTCCATTATTATGATAGCTCTGAGAAGCAGAAAAAGATTTTAATGAGCAAACTAAGGCAGAAGAATGTTGAGAGAAGTAAAATATTTTAGGATAAGAAAAGTAATAAAACAACAAATGAGACAGGATAAGTGTTAAGGGATTACTATGGGACCATGTACAAGTAGCAGGAGGTAGACTGGTTAGTATGGTTAGATAATTTTTGGAGGATGTGGAAATATACAAACAACAATGAAGGAGAGTCAGGAACTGATGTTATAAGAGATTGAAGAACAAATGCAAAACCAGGCATTATGGAAGTACCCAGTGTGGGATGGATTCCTGATAGAACTTTGGAAGGCATTTAAAGCAACTGTCATAACAAAATAAAGCAAATAAGAATACTAAAATTCTTATCATAGTGCAGAAATATCATTAATTCTGAAAGAAGGTAAGGATCATTGTAAACCAGGATGTGTCACCCAAATGAAATACTGAATAGTGATTATAAAATTTCTGTGGCCTTTGGCAGGGACGCTGACCAAAACACTCCACTGCATTATTAACGGAGATGTGTGGATTTGTCAAAAACTCACAAACCTTTGACATTTTATAAACATGCATAATACATAAGGAAGCAGAAAAGGAGAGAGGATTAGTGTTATTGGACTTGTATGCAGAGAAAACATTTATATGGGTGCACTGGGTGTACTTGTGGA